>NC_056726.1:1239277290-1239419790 GCF_019279795.1 Protopterus annectens | reverse complement strand
GGACAAATCTCGAAGTCAGTGACACTTTGAAAAAGTAGTACTTTTAACTTTAGACATTGATAGAAGAAGAGAATGTGGGGGACAAATGTCGAAGTCAGGGACACCTTGAAAACGTAGTACTTTTTAACTTTAGACATTGATAGAAGAAGGGAATGTGAATTGATATGTATTTTCTGAACTAATAGAAGCCTTTAACTCTAAATGTTGCCGTAATTTATTAAGTGTAATTCACCACAGTTTCTCAATATGTCATCAGTTTTAGGAGGGATTAATACGGACAGAGCATTTTTTTTTTTTTAGTAAAACGTAGGTAAGTCCTTAAAAACACATTTGAGAGGTTTGGAAACAATGCTCTTGTCCCTGTTTTTTTTTTCCGCTGACATTCCCTCAGAGATAGGGTTGCCACCTTTTCAAATACCCAAAGTGGGACATTGTTTTGTAGAAACATGAAATTTTGCAGGGCAAAACATACCCATGATCAGTGCGAAAGACAAAACGTCACTTTTTTCCCAAATAAAAGCTTATTATTGTAGCATTTGAGTTGTTTATGCTATTTCATATAACATTTAGGTGTTTCAGATGTAAAATAACTGGTTTATGTAACTATTAAACTGGAAATATTTTTGTCCTAAAATCTCAGGACATTTGTGATTTTTAAGTTTTTTTTTCGCAGGACATGACTGCCCAAACAGGGACTGTCCCTCGCAAAGAGGGACGGGTGGTAACCCTACTCACAGAGTGCCAGAATCCCCCCAAGTGAGTAATTGGCTACGAACAAATACATACATAGCAGAACCTTCCATCTCCAAATTGAGGAACACTGCCTTTCATAATGTGGAACAAATGGGCAAAATGTGGAACACTCACTAACAGCTTGCTAACAAATTAATTTATGAAGCTCATAGGATGGTTGAAATGTGATATTTTCAAATATATAATATTTCTTTTAATGAATTTGTATGATTCAGTTCTATTTACCAAGGATATCAGTTAAAAAAATGCTGACAGTGAATGTGTGACAGACCTTTCAATGTGGAACTTTGAGGAACATGAATGTTTTAAGACTCCAAATGAGGAACGTTTCTAATGAGGTACACTTGAGAGGTATGACATATAGCTTAATTTTTGGCATTGTATTAGAACTTTACCCCACCACGATTTTTGTGCAGGAATGGGCACCACTTTTGCCCTGTCAATCATGTACACCACTTACATGATTGACAGGGTAAGCCTGTGTGAGGTTGCATGCAAAATATGGCTGAGTGACAAGTCATGCAGATTATCCAGCCACCTGTTGAATATTCATTTTGAAAATTCCATCTGTGACTGTTTGTTTCTGTTCTTGAAATATGGCCATTCCAAGATAGTTATTCTGTGTATAAGAGATGTAAGGACAGGTTCAACTATTAGCAGGTCAGAAGGGCAGTATTGATGCTGTACTTTACACCCCCGCCTAGTTTTGTGCTTTAAATTGCTTTTGCCCTGCACCCCCCACCTTTCTTAACTATACTGTTGTGCTTATGAAAATAACACAAAGTGTGTGGTTTTCTGGTAAATTAGTGAACATGGAAGTCACTAAATAATGACACATATTTTAGTTTCAGACTTTACATTCTTCTGAAATGCACGCTAACATAAAACCAGTCATGCTAGCAAGTGTCTAAGTTTGTAAAGGCAGTACTTAAATTCTCTCCCTCCCTATATTTGGGAGTTTGTCCCCTATTATAGTAGGCTTTGTTCAGAATTTGTGCGTTAACACATTGAGAGGTATGTGTCACTGTTAACTGCAACTGCATGTTAAATGTTACGGTTCTAAGTTTGTACCTGTCTTAGCTTAGTTACTGCAATCCACTTTCTCCTGAAAAGCAGACATTACAAATAAAAAGAAATCGCATTTTGAAAAATACATATCAGCAGACCATGCAAGAGCGTGACCTTAATCGAAATAAAGCGTAACTACAGATACTCACACCAAACCCCTTACCTTAAGAACACTGTTCAACAGTAAGGACTCATGTAGAATCAGAATGACATGTAAAATTCCTTGGCATATAGGGAGTGGCACCACAAATAAATACTGGATGTGAAACAGCTAAGAAGCAGCAATAATCAAAACCAAATGCAAGTAAAGAGATCTGCCATGTGCGCTTCTGCAGAGGACTAGAAATACTTTAGGTGTATGCTGTTATATAGAATACGTAACGCTCACTTGCAGCAGCGCGCAGATTCAACTACACTGTTTTCCATATTGTATTTGGCGACGTTTAGTATGTCATGTTTATTCATAGTAAGACTAGTAATTACAGGGAAACACGGAGTACTGGGCGGGCTTTGGGCGGTTCTTGCTACTGCGCATCTGGTGGGGTAATGTTCTAATGCAAAACCAGTTTTTTAAATATATACGTTTTGTTGCGCAAACTGCAAGACAGGACTGCTGGATGATAATGTGATATAAGAAACACACAGTGAAAACTAGCAGGGTAGATCCTCGGCCTCTATGATTGTTGATGGGTTTCAGGTCTTTAGCATTTTCCAAACTTTTTGAAAAAGTCTTAGTTATCCTGAGATGGCTATAGAGTTTTCTTTTGGGCATCTGGAACATGTAGATGGCCTTGCAACATTCATAGGGATCCCCTGCCGTGAAGCTCATCCTCTGGCTAGTCTACCAAAGTTTACCGTTGTTTTAAGGATGCTGAATGTTTCCTAAACACTCCTCGCGTAGCGTAGGGCATAAAGGTGACATTCAGGTATACCCTCCTCTTTTTTGTGTGTTTGTTAGAATTACAGTGATCACTGCTGTTTGCGGAAGTCCTCACCATTGCAAATAAGTACCCATTTGTGTTTTTGTTTTCTTTTCTTGATTTTTTTATGCAGTTTGGGTGGGGGTTAATGTCATCCAGGAAGTAGATTCCCCATGAAGACCACCACGATGTGTCTTTTTTTCATAGGAGCTTATGGCCATATGTCTTGTTCTACTTGTCACACGTTTGTCCTGAAAACTCTTCATAGTAGGCTTTCTTCCCTTTCATTGTGTCTTGAGAACCAGCGTCTTAAGCTTCTTGCTAAAGATACTATGGATGGGTCAACCGTCAGGAAAGAAGAAGAGGAAAAAGGTAAGACTGGAATCGTCTGTTGTCCACCTTCTTCCGGGTGTTTCTCCAGAGGTTGTTACAAACCTGGAGACTCACCTGGCTGTGTTGTTAGATTTCTTTGCCGTGTCCAGGTGGAGGCCGGCAAGGATGTGACAGGCAGCATGTCCGACGAGGCTTTTCAGATGTCTGTTTCAGGTGTTCAAGGGGAACCATTGTTGAATGTTTCTGAGAGGTCTAGGTGATTCTGCAATTTCTCCTTAGGGAAGAAGTTCCTACTATGGTTGTGGAATGCCGTCCTAAGTCAGAGCCTTCTCAGTTTTCTAGGACGAATGGTCCCTTAAAAAGAAACAGAAAACTACACATTTCTTCTGCTCCTAGGGATCCACAAAGTGAGTGGCAGGTCTTTATTAAGGTTATTTAATGCTTTACTGTCATTAAGACCTCCTGAAGGGGCTTCAGTTCCTGCTCCTCCTTGGTGTTCTTCTTCTCCTAAATACCCTAGGGAATTAAATTCTTCTGAGGAAGAGTTGGATTCTGATGAAGAATCACTTACTTATTCTACTCAGATTCCTTTTCCTTTGGACTACGAGTCTGAGAAGGAGGAATCTAATAGTCCAGCTACTGTTTCGGAGGAAATTTCTTTTGGGGATACAATCTGTAGGATGATGGGATTTTTTAAGTGGGATTGTGCCCAGGTTTCTGATATCCATAAGAGGTACTATGAGTTATTGCAGATGAAATCTCCTAAATCTATCCTTCCTGTCTTGGCTGCTTTACTGGATGTTTTTCCCAATGACTCAAAAGTGCCAGATTATTTACCCCCTGCTCCCAAGAAGTCTCATAGGTTTTATAGGGTGGCTGAGGACTGTTCCTCTTTGTTCAGATGTCCCGCTGCTGACCCCTCTGTGGTGTCTGTAGCCTCTAATAAGCTGTCTCACTTGCTTACTTAATCCAAGTTACTGCCTTCTGACAAGGACAGCAGAACCATGGCTAGACTGGGTAAGAAGGCTTATACTTTGGCTACCCTAGCTTTTAGGGCTATTAATTATCAGACCCATATATCTAGGTATGTGTTGGCTCTTCTTTCTCATGCTTGTCAGCTTTTTTTGGATCTTCCGGACTCTGAGAGTAAATCTTCTGCTCTTTCCTTGCTAAGGACTTCTCAAGTAGTTTGTCATTTTAACAAATGTAGTTATGATGCAGCATATGCCTCTTCTAGGGCTGCTGCTTTTGGTTCAGTACTGAGGAGGTATTCTTTGCTTAGGCTTCAGCCTTTACCCAATGATATTAAGGCTAAGTTAATGGATGCTCCTCTGGATAATAATTTTTTGTTTGGGGAAGTGGCTGCTGGTTTAAGTCTCTTCAGGACAAGGGGAAGGCCTTACAGGAGGTTAAACGTGTTTTTGTTTCTCCTGTGCCTAAATTTCAGAGAAACTACCCTTCTAAGCCAACCTTTGTTCCTAGGCAATCTCATTCACCTGCTAAAGGTAAAAAGGGTGGTAAATGGGCTTCTCCTGCTAAGGCCACTCAGATTGCAGGGATTCAAAAGCCTTCCTTTCCTGACAAACCAGGTGCTGTCTGACTATCCACCTGTTTCCAGCCACATTCCTCTTTCTCTTTGCCTTTCACTTTCTCTCAATGTTTGGCTTTCAATCACCCAGGATTCTTGGGTTCTGTCAGTTATTCATCAGGGGTACTTCATGGTGTGAATTTCTTGTCCTCCTTTTATGGGCATTCCTCAGTCTTCTTGGGAACAACTTCCTTTTTTCCCCAGAAGTTCTTTGAGATCTCTTGTCACAGGGTACTATTCAAGAGGTGCCTGTATCCCAAAGAGGAAGGGGGTTTATTCAAGAATGTTTCTAGTGCCCAGAAAAGAGGGTACTTTGAGACTGATTCTAGAACTCTCTCATCTAAACAGTTTTCTGAAGGTGCCTTCCTTTCGGATGCTGTCCCTTCAGGCCTTGTTTCCTCTGTTGCTCCCTCAGGCCTTTCTGGTGTCTCTGGATCTCAAGGATGCTTATCTCCATATTCCAATCCATCCTGTTTTCAGGAAGTTTTTGATTTTCTCTGTTGCTTCCTGGCATTTTCAGTTCTGTGCTTTGCCCTTTGGCTTTTCTACTGCCCCAAGGGTGTTCACCAAATTCCTCGCTCCTGTGATTGCTTTTTGCAAGCTTCAAGAGACCCAAATATTTCCTTACTTGGATGACCTGCTTATTCAGGCATCCTCTCTAGACGTCTTTTTGCAAAATCTTCATTTTACTATTTCTCTTCTTTAGAGCCTGAGGTTCACGATAAACTTCAAAAAGTCTTCCCTGACTTCTTCTCAGGATAATGTCTTTCTGGGTTGCAAGATTCAGACAGTGCCAATGCTGGCATCCCTGTCTCCTCCAAAGGCCTTAACTCTGATTTCTTACTTTCAGACTGTTCTTCCCCTGGCCTCCATTACAGTCAGAGAGTTTCTCAGAGCTCTGGGGTTCATGGCTTCCACCATTCCGATGCTCCCTCTGGCCAAACTCCACATGAGGAAGAGTCGTTTCTGAAGTCAATGTGGCATCAACATGTGCATCCTCTAGACTTTACAGTATCTCTTCTCCCTTGTCTCAAGAAGGAACTTCTGTGGTGGATTCAGCAGTTACCTTTGAATCCAGGGCTCCCTTTCCATCTCCTCTTCCATCTCAGGATATGTTCACAGATGCTTCAGATGTGGGATGGGGAGCAACATTTGGCTCTGTGAAGTTTCAGGGAGTGTGGTCACCTTGTCAGCAGAAGGAGCACATCAACGTCAAAGAGATGAGCGCTCTTATGCTGGCTCTTCAGGCCTTTTGTCCTCTTTTCTCTCCAGGGCCTCACAAGTTATTCACAGACAATACCACAGTTATGTGGTGTATCAACAAACGGGGGGAGGGGTACAAGAACTTATTGCCGGCTGGCACTTTTGGTACAGAATCTGGCTGTCAAGTATCAAGTGACTCTTCATGTAATTTATATTCCATCAGATCAGAACATTGTAGCAGACACACTGAGCAGATCTTTCACTCAGTCCCACGAATTGGGTGCTTCACATGGATGTGTTTCTGGACATTGTTCAACAGTGGGATACTCCTCAAGTAGAACTTTTTACCTCCCCTCTGGACAGACATCTTCCTCTGTTTTATGCCAGAGTCCCAGGTCCTCTGGTACGGAAGGTGGACACCCTCTCATTTTCTTGGAAGGGGATGTTTCTTTATGCATTCCCTTCCTCTCATTCTGAGAGTCCTGTTCAGGATTCAACAGGATAGTCCCAAAATCGTGTTGGCGACCCTTTTGGCCAAGACAGCACTGGTTTGCTCTACTTCTGCATCTAGCAAAGGGCAGTCATCACAAGTTACCTCACAGGGTGGATCTACTCACACAAGACAAGGGATCTCTCATCCATCCCCACCTGTCCACGCTTCAACTGACATTGTGGGTGATAGGGTTTTGATCCCTCATAGACATCTTTTTTCTGTGGACGTGCAGCAGGTCCTGCAGGAGGCCAGGAAACCTACTACTAGGAAATACTACTTATCTAAATGGAAGATGTTTTCTGTTTGGTGTGTTTCTCATGACTTGGACCCACTTACTGTGGATGTTTCTTTGTTTCTCTCCTATTTGTGTGAGTTGCTCAATACTGGTTTGGCCTATTCTTCTATTAAGGCCCACTTATTAGCTCTTTCTACTTGTCTGCCTTTAACTCCCCTGTTGGCTGCTAGATTTGAGGCTAAGCAATTTCTTAACGGCGTCCTTAATGTTACACCTCCCAGGAAGCCTGTTCCTAATGTTACACCTCCCAGGAAGCCTGTTCCTCCTCCCTGGGATCGTAATTTAATTCTGGAGAAATTGACCCAGACTCATTTTGAGCCTGCTGTTTCAGCTTCCTTGCAAAATTGCTCTTGGAAGACAGTTCTCTTGTTAGCACTTGCTTCTGCCATACAGGTATCTGAGTTGCAAGCCCTTATGGCTTGTCAACCTTTTTTTGATATTTCATGAGGACTGGGTGTCCTTGCGTACTAATCCTTCTTTTTATACACAAGGCAGTTAATGAGTTGCCACTTAATCAGTCTATTAATTTGCTTTCTTTTTCCCCTCTCCGCAATCTGACAGTGAGAGGGTGCTGCATACCTTAGACATGCATAGGCAGCTCAGATTTTATTTGGATAAGACAAAAGCTATCAGAAAATCTGATCAGTTGTTAAGTTTCTTTTCATTCTAGGTCTTTAGGATTGCCTGTTTCCAAGCAAACTATTTCTGCTTGGATTTCAAAGGCTATTTCATTTTGCTACACTTTTCATGGCGAGGACCTTCCTTCTTCTGTAAAGGTGCATTCTACTAGAGCTGTGGTTTCCTGTGGTGCTATTTTCAAGGGTGCAGATAGTAATGTTATTCCTGAAGCAGCTACCTGGACTTCTGTGCATACTTTCACCAAACATCACAAGTTGGATGGTATCTCCAGAGCTAGAGCTGGTTTTGCTAATGCCATTCTTCATGGCGTCTTAGAGGGCTCTACTACTGCTTCCTTCTCCCAAGTTTCTTCTTGAGCTTTGTCACTCTCCCATAAGTTATGAATACTGCAGCGGTGAATGTAAGGACATAGTACAGTTGTATAAAATCGTACCATAATGTTAGATGCCCTTGCCTTCACCACTGCAGAATTCACTACCTCCCTCCATCCCCTAGGCTTTTATTTGTCTTGGATGTGCAGGTTCTGTTTGGTTTTCATTGGACTGCTGTTCCTACTGGGGCAATAATTTCTGAGGATAGTATGCCTGAACATCACCTTTATTCCCTATGCTACATGAGTGTGTAGGTGACGTTCAGTGTACCTTAATGCAACGGTAGACTGGCTGGATGACAGGTTTCATGGCATGGAATCCCATAAGTTATGAATACTGCAGCAGTGAAGGCAAGGACATCTACCATTATGGTAAGATTTTACACAACTGTACTTTTGCAAACTTATAGTCATTGCCAAACTCGTCAAGTCCATAAATAAGGCACCACTGCTTTAGCATGTATTCCTAAGTAAAGAGTACTGAAACGTTCGTCCATATAAAACTAGTTTATTCGAACACGTTAGCGCTTTCACCTACAGGCTTCTTCAGACGTACAAATAACAATGAAATCACGCTAATTAAATAGTCTTCACATGAATCCTATTGGATAAATCACGTGAAACAATTAAAACCACACTATAATCTACAATAAAATTCTACTACGATCCCTATTAGTACTGTACAAACATCTCCTAATAATGTGCATATATACATAAGAAAAAATACAAATTAAATAACCTATATTGTTGTGTGTGTACTCTTATACTAATGAATTAGCACGTAATTCATAACAAAAAGGGCTGCATGATCATAAATTAAATCTAAATATACTTCAGTGTTAAAAACTGCGTTGAAAAACACCTATATAAAAACACATATATAAAAAAACACATATATATAAAAAAACATACATATGTATAAATCACACCCATACATAACACATGTATGCAAAAGTTAATATGCAAGAAATATATGTGGTGACCCTGAGCATCAACTCTACAATAAATGTGTATAAAAAACAACACATATAATTCAACTAATTTTATCTGTATTCCTTACAGCTCACTGATGTTTTATAGGTTTTCTACATCTCTTCTTCTTGAGTACCGGTCTAATATTTACCCTATCATTCAGACCGGGTGGTCTATCAGATTTACACCTGATAATCCATTTCATCTCACATTCAACAGAAAACAAAACAGCTGTCTTGACATGTTTGGCTAATGCATTGGTTTCCGTGCCCATTCTAATGTGATATAAATGCTCCCTGACCCGTTCTCTTAGGGGTCTGTGGTACATGCTTGACATTTGGCTAAATATATCACATTCTTACTCGTGCAGTCAGTACCCGTATTAAATCTAAAAACATAATTGCTGTTGGGATGTATAAAAGTAGTGTTAGTATCAATAGCTATACATTGATTACACTTCCCACAAGGCACAGTATTGTGTCCAACGTCACGAGGTTTAACCTCCGTGCCTATTAACGTCTTATAACACAACATATTCCTTAGGTTAGGTTTATTCTTATATACAATCGTGGGTTCCGGGCCAACCAAATCAATAATCCGTTTATCTAACCTAAGTACCTCCCAGTGCCTAATCAATGAGTCCTTAATGCATAATGCATCTCTGGTATAAAATAAAGGGGCTCTCACAACTTCTGCTATTAACCTGTCATTACAGACCTCACTATCAGAATGTTCAGAAAAATAAGGTTTAGCCACTGTATTCCTAAGAGAATGGACGTCATTTAAAACGTACTCAAAAACTCTATCACTATATCCTCTGTCAATAAACATAGTTCTAAGCTGACCTATCTCTTCAACATACCCTTCATTGCTCGGATTGAGTCTAGACGCTCTCATTAATTGACTTTTCAAAATATTATCAAAGACATGTTTAGGGTGCATACTCTGACGGTGTAACAGAGTATTCCTGTAACATGATTTCCTATGAATAGAGGTATTAACTAATCCTGAGGGTAATCTGGTAATGTTAACATCAAGAAAAGAAATAGTGTCTGAGGAATAACATAATGTAAAGTCCAGAAAGTCAGTAGAATTATTAATCTCCTCAACAAACGTTAACAAATATCCAACATCCCCATGCCATATAAAATCACCTTCTCTTTAAACCCATTGGTATGAAAAAATCTTTCTGCAAAAACACTTCTTCTCCAAACATAAAGACATTATTAGACAGGATGGTTTCCATGAAAAGACACAACATGTCAACCATACTATCAGTATAAGAGGAATGTGAGTGTAGAAACTTCTGCATATACGATATCCCAACCTCATTTGGTATCTTCGTGAAAAGACTCACTACATCTAGAGTCACTAGAGCATACTCACAAGAGTCACTCAATAGTTTCAATTCTTCATACAAATCCAGTAAGAATTGTTTACTATACTTTAAAATATATGGAATCCTATTCACAAGAGGCCTGATATGATATTCAACATACATAGACATGGGTTCCGTGAGCCAACCTTGGCCTGCAACTATAGGTCTCATAGGTGGCCTCTCTAAAGATTTATGTACCTTGGGCAGGCCTTGAATGACAGGTATTCTAGGATTAAGAACCTTCAAATAACCAGAATAACTAGAATGTGAGATGAAATGGATTATCAGGTGTAAATCTGATAGACCACCCGGTCTGAATGATAGGGTAAATATTAGACTGGTACTCAAGAAGAAGAGATGTACAAAACCTATAAAACATCAGTGAGCTGTAAGGAATACAGATAAAATGAGTTGAATTATATGTGTTGTTTTTATACACATTTATTGTAGAGTTGATGCTCAGGGTCACCACATATATTTCTTGCATATTAACTTTTGCATACATGTGTTATGTATGGGTGTGATTTATACATATGTATGTTTTTTTATATATATGTGTTTTTTTATATATGTGTTTTTATATAGGTGTTTTTCAATGCAGTTTTTAACACTGAAGTATATTTAGATTTAATTTATGATCATTAATTCATTACTATAAGAGTACACACACAACAATATAGGTTATTTAATTTGTATTTTTTCTTATGTATATATGCACATTATTAGGAGATGTTTCCACAGTACTAATAGGGTTCGTAGTAGAATTTTATTGTAGATTATAGTGTGGTTTTAATTGTTTCACGTGATTTATCCAATAGGATTCATGTGAAGACTATTTGATTTCATTGTTATTCGTCTGAAGAAGCCTGTAGGTGAAAATAAACTAGTTTTATATGGACGAACGTTTCAGTACTCTTTACTTAGGAATACATGCTTGTTTTTGTTCCTTGAAGGTCTAAAGCAGTGGTGCCTTATTTATGGACTTGACTATAATTCTGCCTGGGACCCCACGTACACTTGTGAGTTTGGCTATTATTATTTTTGTCTCTGGTTTATATAAACTTATAGTCATTGGTAAAGCAGTTACAACATTCTGTATTGTCCTTAAAATTCTTTGAAAAGAAAAAATGTTGCCACAGTATGTAGATAAAAAGTGACTGCAATAAGAGAAAGAACTTAATGTCTTGAAAGGGCTGCCAATTGTACTTATCTTGACTATTTCTGGCAGTGTATTCAGTATTATGGCTAACATGGGAATTTAGTATAGATGGTAAAAGCAATGGGTTTTTAATAAGCTTCATCATCTTGGGACCGAGCAATTCACTCCCTGCAAACTGTAGAATTCGGAGTAGCTACATTATCAGTTGCCAAAACTGGAACGTTTTTGTTTTGAAATCTGAGATTTTGCAAGACAAACCACCCCACCAACCAGTGCAAAGAGGTGAAATTCACTTTTTGCCAAAATAAAAGCTTTTTCTTTTGGTATTTCAGTAGTTTATACTCTTTCATATAATATTTAAGAGTTTCAGATATAAAATAATTGTTTTATGCAGCTTTAAAAAAAACTTTAAATATATGGTTTGTCATAAGAGCTCAGGACACTTACCACTACATTTTTTATCACAAAACGCAACTGCCCAAATAGAGACTGCTGTGTGCAGAAAGGGGCAGATGCAGATGGTAACTCTATATTTAACCAGACAGCAATCTTAAATTGATCTGAAAAGTATCTGATCTGCCTAGATGTTTTAACTATTTAAAAAAAATGTATTCTTGCTCCCCAGTGTCAGATCCTCTAGTTTAGAGCTTACCCCTTCACTTGCTCCATCATTTCCATTTTTTCCTGTTTCTTAACTTTCTTACACTCTAATTTTATCTTAACACCTGTAATATCACTTGTGACATAGGCAAACATACACTTATGTAAAAGTATTCAAACCATATTTTAAAATTCACATTTATAAACATTAAACATTACATACATTGTTCTATATTATATAATCAAAGCAACATTGCATACATTTTTCTGCCTTCTCTTAAACCTTACTCCACCTCCAAAACATTTTTCTGAGTGCATTGTTCCCACAATTTCCATTTTATCTATGTAAATTACTCCTACCTTTTTCTAAAGATCCCACTTCCTGTTCTTTTATCTCTGGTACAATATTCGCTACTTCAAGTATAGTTGGTTTAGACTTTAATTTCCATTCTCTAGTAATTGCTTTTTTGGCAGCCACCAGAAATAAACTTAAGAAGGCTTTACTATGTCTAAGCAGTTCAGATCCTGCATCCCAGCTCATTAAATCATACCCTTAGTTACACTCATTTGCTTTCCCAGAATTCCTGACAGAGTACTTTGTAGAAAATTTTTAAAGTCTGCCAACTCATTATACTCCGAGAACATATGCTCCCAGGTTCCTTCCTTCTTCACTATCACACCTAAATCTTCTAGATTTTGTTGGGTATTTGTGAGCCATACATGTCATCCCATTGTTTCTTTGTGATTTGCTTATCTAATCTCTTATCCCAATATTTTCTGACCTCCTGTGATTGATCCCTATTATGCAATATTTTATATGCTCTACTAATTGTCCCTTTTTTGAACAACTGAAACGAAAAGCTATGAACTGCAGAGTACCACACACCCAAGAACACGGAGTAACTGTATTGTACATTAAAAACCTTATTTAATACAAATTATACATTGATCATCAATAAAAACTGGCATATAATCAACAGCGACAAGGGTTTAAGAAGTAAACTACCAGAAAAAACAAAAATAGTCTGCAAAAGAGGTAGGAATTTGAAACAAATCATGGAGAGAAATGTACAGGGACTACCGTGGAGGAAGGGCATGTTCCAATGCAATATGTGTAATTACTGCTCTTACATGAATACTGGAGAAACTTTTTGTATTATGAATGTTACTTATGAGGTGACACACAAATTTACCTGTCAGTCCAAAGGTGTAGTGTATTTAGCCCAGTGTCAACAATGTCCTGCATTCTGTTTTGGGAAAACTGACAGGAAACTTCGTGAACGTGTTTATGAACATCTGTATGCTATCAAGAAAGGTAGATCAGAAAATGCATTAGCAAAACACATATTAGAACACCTGAATCACAAATTCCTGATTACAGCTGTAGACTGTGTTCAATCAGATGGTAGGGGTGGACCACACTGTGTACAGTTAGAGCTCTTGGAACTATGCTGGCAGATGCGCTGTAATACTAGTATTTTTCCAGGACTTAATGAAATATGCTCCCTTTATCCCATATTGAAGCTAAGAAGTTTGAGTAGGTAGGTATATATGTGTACATATTCACTACTCAGACCAACTAGATATAATCTCATATAGGTATACCAATGCATTTGATTCACATACCCATGCACTTATATATTTACATTCTTTAACTATATGTATATATTAGGCTCCAACCCAATGAATAACCGAGGGTTTACATTATGGTGAGACCTATCTAATTATTAGCCATTCATGTTTCCAAATAGATGGCTACCATTTTAATTAATATAGACTTGCTTATAGATGCACATTTCCGTATTAACATGTGTTTATTCTCTTTTTTTACATTCTTTGTGTCCACATATATTTTTACATGCTTGTGTATATTTGATCTTTGTTTACTGAATAGGTTCATAGTTTCGTTGTTTGTACATATTTTTATTTTTATTTGCTTGTATTTATTAGACCTAGGTTAATCTTATAGGTCTACAGTTTAGAATGTATATAACACACACTATTTATTTCAAAATAAATCATTAAAAATATTTTCGTATGTTAGGGAATTACAGGGTCAAACTGTTTTGCATTCGATGGAAAACATGATTTCACATGCTGTTCAACATTTATCTTACTATGTTTTTACCTTTTAAACTATTTAATGTTAAATGAGCATTTCAATCAACTGTAGCGTTTGTATTTCCGGCACTACCGCTCTACGATATATATTGTAGTTGTTGCGAGGTCTTTTTGTCTGAAGAAGTCCCACAATTAGGGAGACGAAAAGCGCTTAACCTGTACACGTATTTATTTATTTTATATAATTTGTATTAAATAAGGTTTTTAATCTACAATACAGTTACTCCGTGTTCTTGGGTGTGTGGTACTTTGCAGTTCACAGCTTTTCGTTTCAGTTGTTCAAGTTTGAATTGGTCACTGAGTTTATGAATTGTCCCTTTTTTAACAGCAGCTTCTGTTCTATATTCAGTTAAAAACTTAACCAGTGCAGGTCTCTTTTAGGATTCCCTATCCCTTTCTCTTTCTCTACACCCTAACCTCAATCCCTGATAGGGAAGGCAATCTCTAGCCTGCAATCTAAGTGTCTCATTGGCCTCTTCCCATTCTGTTACCTTTACCTCTCTGTTTTTTCCCAATACCTTTGTTTCTTTGCCAGCTTCCACCAGTAAATTCCATCCCCCTCCTGCCTATTCTCTGTACCCCCAATTTGCAGTAATCCCTATCGGCAGAATCTCCTTTCTTGCATTGGCTTGGTTCTTAGTATATTTTCTACTACTTTGTGAATGTAATACTCTGTATGACTGTTGCTGTTATTCTCCTTATGAATCTGCATACAAAATCCCACTCTTTCCTTATTTCTTGAATTACCCACCTGCTTCATCATCATTCCTTTTCACTTTGAATTGCAGCTTTCTGTTTGTGTTGTGTAAAAGAGGCTTAACTGAGTTACTTTAAAATATTCCTTCAAATCAGAGAAAACTAAACCTCCTTGTTCTAGTAGCAGGATCAACATATCCCACTTGACTCTTGCCCTCTCTTAAAAATACTTAAGCTCTTTATTAAGTACTATCCACAACTCTAATTTCATGACATCTTATTATTAAACATTATAATACTTACTATTAGCCTCCAGAGTAAAAGTTGCTAATGCTATAATATCCCATCTTGTGTTTGTGTAATATATCAGCATTGCACAATACATATAAAAATGTTCCACAACACATGGTATGCTTATGTTACATGAATATTGTTAGTATTTTTGTATATTTTGTACTGAGTGTGTATGTGTGTATTTTATTTTTAATTGAGAACTTTTCTCGCGGGGTATAATACCATCAAATTCAAAATATTAAAATAAAAAAATAACTAACTAGATGCTGTCTTTCTTACAATGTGCACTACAGTCTACTAACCTGCTTAAGTGGGAAGTATATATTTGGTGTCAAACCACAGGTGCAAAAAAGAACTTGAGCAAGCAGTCTTTTAAAGAAGAGAATTTCCCCTTTCCCCAAGGTACAGTGACCTCAGAGTTGACTATATTCATTAAGAAGTTGAGTGTGTGGAATAATTTGACTCCCAATGAAAATCACAACTGAATTCTGCTTTGAATTCATTTTGCTCTTCAAATTCAAGCAGAATTCAAAGTCATGTTCCACAACAATGTCACAAAACCACTAAAGCATTCTATATGTTTTGAAACTGACAGATACATATATGTAGTGTTTATGCTTTAATTTTTTTTTGTTAAATATCAATTAGAAATATAATAGTATTTTTCATGTAAAGATTTTCAGTTGAGTAATTTGCTTAAACAAAACATAAGAAACTAATATGCCTTAACTATGTACACTATTTACGCTTGCTGCACTTACTTTATTACAAGATATATAAAGTTGCAAATTCAAAGATGTTTAATTTCCTTTAAGTGTAAGATCATAAATAGCATATAGAAGATTTATCCGTCTATCTATTAAGTTGAAAGTCACTATCAACTGCAAAATGTTGGAATATGAATTGGATACAACAATCCTGGATGTAGATCTTGGTTTTTGATTTCAATCTCTTTTAAGTAAACACTCATTTAAAAATATGCAAAACTGTCAGAATTGAGGAGAAACTTTACTTTTCCATTGCCTTGCAATGGTCTTTGTTCAAAAATTGAGGTAGAGGGAATATTGAACATATCTAAATTTCATGATAGGAAAAAATGTCTGACCAAATGATCTGTAAAAAGAAATTGAACTTATTACAATATTCTTTTGACTCTAGGCAGTCATTAAAGATGTGTTTTCAATCAGCTTTAAGATTTATTTTACATCTCCAGCAACTTAAATAATTTTCATCTGCTATCTGTGAAGTGTAAAAAGCACTGTGAAGTCATTTCCATGTAATCATCATCATCAATCACCTTTTCTCCATTTTCTACAAGGGATCAGGGTGTTTGCCAACTGACTCCATCTCTATCTAGTCAATGCCACTGTCCAACCTTCCTTGATACTCATACCTGTCACATGTCTTCTCTCATGCAATCCATCTACCTCTTTGTTGGATGCCCTTGTTTCCTCTTGCCTTCTTCCTGTCTCTCCCAGATCTTCTTCACTAGATTATCTTCTGCTTTTCTGCACATGAGCTCAAACCACCGTAATCTGTTCTCTTTGGCCTTTTCTGCAATTGGAGTTACTTTGACTTCTACTCTTATATCCTCATTTCTTCATCTATCACATTCTATCACATTCTACCACCCATCTCAAGCATTTCATCTCCCTCATCTCTAGCTTCCACAACTGCTCTGCCTTCAATGCCACTGTTTCTGTGCCATGCAGTAGTACTGGTCACACTCATATTTTTACACCTTACTTTCTAGCTTCTTTGGCATTCTTCTGTCATATACAACACATGACACTCTGTGACAGTTGGTTGCAGACCGTCTGATTCTAACTTTGACTTACTCATTCAGACTTTCCTTCTTCTCAACCACCCCTCCAGATACTTGAAACTGTTAACTTGCTCCACTATTTTCCCTTCTATTTCAATTCTCAGCTTCTTCTGATGCCCCCTTTTACTGCTATTATAACTATCTTAACTGTACTCAGTTTCATCCCATGTGCCTTTAGTTTTGCATTCTATTCCCCCTGTTCTTTGCTGAAGTTCTTCCTCAGTATCAGTCTGTTTGTAATACCACATTGTCTGCATACAGCACCTTTGTTGCTCTGTCTCTGACCTGTTTGCTAACATAGTCCAATACCAACATGAACAGCAATGGGCTCAGAGATAATCCTGATGCAAACTGACTCCCACAGAAAACCCCTCTGTGAGACCGAACACTGTTCATACTTAATTCATTGGGTCCTTGTACATAGCCTGCACTAACTCTACCTATGCTTCTGGGACTACAACCCACCACAGGACTGCCAAAATCAGATTTCTTGTGACTCTGTCATATGCTTTCTCCAAGTCTATAAATGACCAGTTAGACTCTTTCCTCATCTCTAGCTTTTTCTCAACTGTTTATCTCACTGCAAACATTGAGTAATTTGTGCTGCATCCTGATCTGAATCCAAACTGTTTATCTCCCATCTTACTTTCTACTGCTTTTTGTATGTATTTATCAATCAGCCTCTCCAGAACTTTCATGCAGTGTGATAGGAGTTTGATACCTCTATACTGCTCACAGTTGTGAATGTCCCCTTTGTTTTTGTACACTGGCACTAGAATTATTATTTCCAGTCATTTGGGATATGCCTTTCTCTCCATACTGCTGTGTCCCCTATCTTCTCTCCATACTGCTATAAGTGTCCTCTATCTCACCCAATATTTTTATCATATCTGCTGTGACCTCATCTGAGCCTGCTACTTTCCCTAACTTCATTTTCCTTAGTGCTGTTCTTACTTCTTCCATATTGGGCTCCTTCTTTTCTTTCATCCGTGGCTGTGTCTGGGGCAGTACAGCTTCTGTGGAGTTTTCTTCATTCAGAAGCTGCTGAAAGTATGCCTTCTAGCTGCCTTTGATGTCCTGTGGACTGGTGAGCAGGTTGCTGCTAATATCCCTTATGAAGGGTGTCTTACTATCTTTCTGTCTTTGCCTTGCAATCTGATATAATTTCTTTGTGTCAAAGCTGGTAGTGTGCCTCTGATGCCTTGTTCTATTGCAACTCCTCTCACCCTCTTTGTTAGCCAACCAGTATTCCTTCCTAGCCTGGTTGGTCTTTTCTATCACACACTTTTTTCTGCATTCCTTTCTTTTGATGACTTCCTGGATTTCAGTATTCCACCACCAGCTTTCATTATATACCTTATTTCCATACCTGGCTCAGCCATATATCTGTTCTGTAGTCCTGACACATGCTGTTTTGAGGCGCTGCCATTTTTCTTCAACTTCAACTATTTATTTTCTTTTTTGAGGTGCTAGAGCCCTGAGTAATTTCTTGAACTTTTATGTTTTCTCTCCAGTCAACTTCCAGGTCTTTAACTCAGTCTCCATTGATCTTAGAGCTTTCTCTGACTACTGCTTGCAGATGTTTGTGGCAACCAGTGGTTTAAGCTGTGGGCTGAACTTTTCACTAGGGATGACTTTGCAATCACTAATTCTACCCCACTGCCCTTTTCTTATTAGGAAGAAGTCTATCTGAGTTGCATGTTGGCCACTCTTGTATATGATCTTATGACTATCACTCTTGCTGAACTATGTGTTGGTCACCATCAAACCATTTGCCGGACAGAAGTATGAAATGGCCTGTCCTTGTTTCTTCCTGTTGCCCTATCCATGTGCACTCAGGCCTTCCTCATATCCTGTTCTGTCTCTCCCAGTATGTGAATTCAGGTCACCTGTTATCAACACCAGTTCATGTTGTCAAGCTTTAGCTATTAGGTACTGCAATGGCTGTGTGAATGCACTTTTTCCTCACTATCAGAACCCTGCTGTAGGGCATAGGGTGAGATTATGAATACTGCCCTATACTTACACTGGAATATAATTGCCATGGGTCTGTCACTAATTCTGATGATATCCCTTACTGCCTTCTGAAGCCTCTCCCTCATCACAGTTCTAACGTCATTTCTAGCCTGTCCTCCTCCTGACTCTGGATCCCAAGCCAAGTGACTTTGCTGTACTGTCCTTCCATCTTATGTAAAGGATAAATGGGATGTCCATCCTCTTCCATACTGTCATGTCATCCACTTCCATGCTCCATCCTGTCAGTGAACCTACATTGAGTGTAGCAATTCTTAGTTCATGTTTGGCAGGTTGATTGGTTTTATGTCTAGCTTTCACTCAACAGAGCTATCCCAGATAACCTAAGCTAGGCAACTGGACACTGGCCAGCCAGTAAATTTTTGATCAACGGTTGCTGGGCTTTCTGGTGGACATGCACTGGCCAGGCATACATACACCCCAGCCATCATTTTCATGGGTCTGCGTAGGTCAGAGTAGGCCAGGTCCACAATCCACTTATCGGTGGTTAATACCTATGCCCATTTGGTGACATTATTTAACGTGACTGAATTACCTAGAGCCATATTTTACACTGAGTGGATATGTCCAATGCTAGAAGTCTAAATCTCAAAATGCACTCGCTTGAAGCACTCCTTAAAATGGAGGACATTGACATTTGTGCTGTAATAGAGACCTGGTTCGAGGCAGCAGAAAGCACCCCTGCACTACCAGGCTATAACTCATTCTACACCTTTTGGCCTCAGAACTTGGACCAAAGCTCCAAAGTTGGTGGTGTTTCCATATTCATAAAGGATGCACACACCTCCAGACTGGTAGCTCAACATAACACATCTGAGATACTTCAGGTGCAGCTAACATTGCAAACAGCAATTCAGGTCATAGCCTGCTATAGGTCCCCAACCATGTCCTGAGACTCACACTCCACATTCCTAAGCACCCTGAAGAATATTAGGGTCCAACCTAACACACTCATACTGGGCTTCAACTACCCTCTATTAACTGGGAAAACTACTCATGTATCAATACACTTGCCCAACGCTTGGAATTCATCAATTCCAATGCCCTGGACCAGCTTGTTCTTACCCCACTAGAGGTAGCAACATCCATGACCTGGTATACTAGCATGGGCAACCGTTGTCTATGCCAGTAGTCAACTCCTCCCTGGTTAGATCCGACCACAAACCAATCACCTTGGAAATCCACATCCTCCCCACAAGGGTAACCACCATGAAAAACTTCTCCAAAGCTAACTTTGGGCTCCAGCAGATTGCCAGGCACCCAGTTATTACTGCTGCACAGGTTAAAACAGCACTGTCCAAGACCAAGAAAAGAAGTCATGTACCTACCATAACGCTCCATGTTAGTTGTCTTCTTCTCGCCTTCTTTCTTGCTGGTTGGGTTCGAGCCAATCTCGGATCCCACTCGGCCATCTTTGAAAGCTCGAGAGCTGCTTACTGGCTCGAGGCCCCCTATAACCCATGATGCTAGTGCTAGATACCCAGATCTCGTTTGGTAAGTCTAACTGCAGACATAATAATAATAATAAGGGAATCCTATCCTAGAATGCAAAAATCTTACTGGAGAGACTACTAGTCAGAAAGAAATAGCCAGAGAAGACTCAGCCAGTGAAAAATCAAGAACTCTTTCTCAGTCCACTAGGATAGGGGGATGGAGGGTGAGGCAAGAAAAGAAGAAGTGAGAAGAAGACAACTAACATGGAACGTTATGGTAGGTACATAACTTCTTTATGTTAAGTTGCCTATCTCGCCTTCATTCTTGCTGATTGGGACAGCGTCCCTAGCACCTAAAACCCTGGGTGGCTCATCGGAAGAGACTCTTCAGAACAGTGGAACCAAAATCAGCTCTGCTCCTGGAAACCAAATCCAACTTGTAATTTGAAATGAAGGTATGTGGGTTGGCCCATGTAGCCGTGGCACAAATAGATTCCATGGGCAACTTAGCCTGAAAAGCCACCGAAGTAGCTAAAGCTCTGGTGGAGTGAGCTTTGGTTTGACTGGTAATTTGTTTATTCCTGAGTTGATATATGAATGTGATGATAGACAGACCTCGGTTTGGGGGCACACATGGTGGACAAGTGCATACAAGGCTTATGGACTCAAGACCAGATGAACCTACACATAAATCAAAAAGAGATGCTGGCAGTAAAACAGGCAATTCAGACATTCAGACCATTTCTTCAACAGGGTCATTTGCTGATAAGGACGGACAACACCACAGTCATGTGGTATATCAACAAACAGGGAGGCACACATTCATATCCTCTATGCCGGATGGCAATGGACCTCTGGAATGTGGCCCTGAGCCTCAACATTCAGCTCAAGCCATATTTGTGCCAGGAAAAGAAAATATACTAGCAGACATCTTAAGCAAAACCACCACGGATGCTTACAATGGATGCTGCATCCAGACATCTTCAAAATCATCAAAGAAATGGGGACTGCCAGAAATAGACCTGTTCGCATCCCCACACAACCACCAATTGAAAAAATTCTGCACAAGGACATACCACCCACTTGCTTGGAAGGTGGACTCTATCCTTCAGTTGGGAAAACCTGAAAGCATCTGCATTCCCACCTCTACCATTGATGCACATAGCGCTACTGAAGATCAAGGAAGATCACCGGATCATCTTGATAGCTCCAGATTGGCCAAGGCAACATTGGTACCGCTACTGAGGAGTATGTCCGGGAACACGCATGGCCTCTACCACTTACTACCTCTACTGCTAACACAGAAACAACTTCAAAATCCTGCATCCAAACTTGAAAAAACTGCAGCAAGCAGCATGGAACAATACATAAGGAAGAATAACAGATTTATCTCAAAGGGTTACAGACATTATCTTGGAGGCTGCAGACCCTCAACAAGGAAAACTTATACAGCAAAATGGAAAAGATATCTCATTTGAGTGCAACAAAGGAGTGGATGCATCATTGGTAAACATAGCTAACATCCTGGAATACTTAGCAGAGCTTTTCACAATGGTCTCTCCTACTCCTCCATTAAGATTCATGCATCAGCAATTTCAGCAGAATACAGGGATCCCTCCAGTCTTGTCTCAACCTCTACTCAGACAGTTTCTCAGAGGAATTAAAAATGTAAAGCCACCAAGGAAACCTCCATTGCCTACATGGGACTTGAACTTTGTGTTAGAAAAGTTGACACTTCCCCTTTGAACCAGCAGCAACAGCAGAATTACAGTACTTATCTTGGAAGACTGCATTCCTGCTTGCAATCACTTCAGCTAGAAGGGTTTCTTGAATTACAGGCATTAATGGCAGTACAGCCCTTCCTTATCTTCCATCAGGATAGAGTGTCCATGAGAACTAATCCTACCTTTATGCCAGAGGTGGTCTCCAGGGTATCATTAAAACAAGCAATACACCTACCAACTTTCTTCCCCAACCCACAGAACAGGGGGGAAAGATTGCTGCATACCTTGGATGTACACAGACAATTGCGCTACTACCTGGACAGAACCAAGAACAATAGAAAACTGACCAGCTTCTGGTAGCATATGCAACAGGAATGGAAGGAAAAGCAATTTCAAAACAAACAATCTCAAAATGGATAGGAAATTGCATTAGATTTTGTTACTCTTTCCATGGAAAGGCAACTCCAGAAAACATCAGACCTCACTCCACAAGGGCCACAGCCACTACTACAGCTTTCTTCACGAGGAGTGGCTACAAAGACATTTTAGAGGCTGCTACTTGGAGCTCCGTGCATACATTTGCCAAGCATTATAATCTACCTTTATACTCAGATCCCGAGCAGGTTTGCCACTGCTGTTTTGCAAGGGATCTTAACTACACCATAAACTCTTAGTGCCTCCTTAGTGCCTCCTCCCCCAGTTTGGCTATGGTATTCTACCCATTTGTTAGGACTGCAGATGCATCCTTGAAGGACATAGTACAGTTTTGTACCTACCATAAATGTAGATGTCCGAGAGGTATGCATCTGCAGTCAGGATTACCCACCCTCCTTCCCCTCTGTGGTACTCCTAGGGTATTTGCCCATATTGTAGCTAGCTTGGGGGAATCTATTATGGTGTATTTGTTTGCATATATGTATATACATGTTTATTTCTATTTGCTCTCTATTGTTTGGAAACATTTGCATTTATCCAAATTTAGCCTTCCTAGAGGGCACCTGGCATCTGGGGCAAGAAACACTGAGGAAAATGGCGTCGGCTGATGCCTTTATACCCGCTGAACTGCAGCTATGATGTCGGGTGAAGTGCGACATCAGCCGAGGCCAGACCCAGACTTTGGAATCCGGCCGACCGAAGGGCTGCCTGAGGCCAGGACAACCCATTTGTTAGGACTGCAGATGCATACCTCTCGGACATCTACATTTATGGTAGGTACAAAACTGTACTTTTTCTTCATTCAGAAGCTGCTGAAAGTATGCCTTCTAGCTGCCTTTGATGTCCTGTGGACTGGTGAGCAGGTTGCTGCTAATATCCCTTATGAAGGGTGTCTGACTATCTTTCTGTCTTTGCCTTGCAATCTGATATAATTTCTTTGTGTCAAAGCTGGTAGTGTGCCTCTGATGCCTTGTTCTATTGCAACTCCTCTCACCCTCTTTGTTAGCCAACCAGTATTCCTTCCTAGCCTGGTTGGTCTTTTCTGTCTCACACTTTTTTCTGCATTCCTTTCTTTTGATGACTTCCTGGATTTCAGTATTCCACCACCAGCTTTCATTATATACCTTATTTCCATACCTGGCTCAGCCATATATCTGTTCTGTAGTCCTGACACATGCTGTTTTGAGGCGCTGCCATTTTTCTTCAACTTCAACTATTTATTTTCTTTTTTGAGGTGCTAGAGCCCTGAGTAATTTCTTGAACTTTTATGTTTTCTCTCCAGTCAACTTGCAGGTCTTTAACTCAGTCTCCATTGATCTTAGAGCCTTCTCTGACTACTGCTTGCAGATGATTGTGGCAACCAGTGGTTTAAGCTGTGGGCTGAACTTTTCACTAGGGATGACTTTGCAAGCACTAATTCTACCCCACTGCCCTTTTCTTACTAGGAAGAAGTCTATCTGAGTTGCATGTTGGCCACTCTTGTATATGATCTTATGACTATCACTCTTGCTGAACTATGTGTTGGTCACCATCAAACCATTTGCCAGACAGAAGTATAAAATGGCCTGTCCTTGTTTCTTCCTGTTGCCCTATCCATGTGCACTCAGGCCTTCCTCATATCCTGTTCTGTCTCTCCCAGTATGTAAATTCAGGTCACCTGTTATCAACACCAGTTCATGTTGTCAAGCTTTAGCTATTAGGTACTGCAATGGCTGTGTGAATGCACTTTTTCCTCACTATCAGAACCCTGCTGTAGGGCATAGGGTGAGATTATGAATACTGCACTATACTTACACTGGAATATAATTGTCATGGGTCTGTCACTAATTCTGATGATATCCCTTACTGCCTTCTGAAGCCTTTCCCTCATCACAGTTCTAATGTCATTTCTAGCCTGTCCTCCTCCTGACTCTGGATCCAAAGCCAAGTGACTTTGCTGTACTGTCCTTCCATCTTATGTAAAGGATAAATGGGATGTCCATCCTCTTCCATACTGTCATGTCATCCACTTCCATGCTCCATCCTGTCAGTGAACCTACATTGAGTGTAGCAATTCTTAGTTCATGTTTGGCAGGTTGATTGGTTTTATGTCTAGCTTTCACTCAACAGAGCTATCCCAGATAACCTAAGCTAGACAACTGGACACTGGCCAGCCAGTAAATTTTTGACCAACGGTTGCTGGGCTTTCTGGTGGACATGCACTGGCCAAAAGGGCATATACACCCCAGCCATCATTTTCATGGGTCTGTGGTGTAGGTCAGAGTAGGCCAGGTCCACAATCCACTTATCAGTGGTTAATACCTATGCCCATTTGGTGACATTAGTTAACGTGACTGAATTACCTAGAGCCATATTTTACACTGTTGAGTGGATATGTCCAATGCTAGAAGTCTAAATCTCAAAATGCACTCGCTTGAAGCACTCCTTAAAATGGAGGACATTGACATTTGTGCTGTAATAGAGACCTGGTTCGAGGCAGCAGAAAGCACCCCTGCACTACCAGGTTATAACTCATTCTACACCTTTTGGCCTCAGAACTTGGACCGAAGCTCCAAAGGTGGTGGTGTTTCCATGTTCATAAAGGATGCACACACCTCCAGACTGGTAGCTCAACATAACACATCTGAGATACTTCAGGTGCAGCTAACATTGGGTAAAACAGCAATTCAGGTCATAGCCTGCTATAGGTCCCCAACCATGTCCTGAGACTCACACTCCACATTCCTAAGCACCCTGAAGAATATTAGGGTCCAACCTAACACACTCATACTGGGCGACTTCAACTACCCCTCTATTAACTGGGAAAACTACTCATGTATCAATACACTTGCCCAACGCTTTCTGGAATTCATCAATTCCAATGCCCTGGACCAGCTTGTTCTTACCCCCACTAGAGGTAGCAACATCCATGACCTGGTCATTACTAGCATGGGCAACCGTTGCTCTATGCCAGTAGTCAACTCCTCCCTGGTTAGATCCGACCACAAACTAATCACCTTGGAAATCCACATCCCTCCCCCACAAGGGTAACCACCATGAAAAACTTCTCCAAAGCTAACTTTGGGCTCCAGTAGATTGCCAGGCACCCAGTATTACTGCTGCACAGGTTAAAACAGCACTGTCCAAGACCAAGAAAAAGAAGTCATGTACCCACCATAACGTTCCATGTTAATTGTCTTCTTCTCACCTTCTTTCTTGCTGGTTGGGTTCGGAGCCAATCCTCGGATCCCACTCGGCCATCTTTGAAAGCTCGAGAGCTGCTTACTGGCTCGAGGCCCCCTATAACCCATGATGCCTAGTGCTAGATACCCAGATCTTGTTTGGTAAGTCTAACTGCAGACATAATAATAATAATAAGGGAATCCTATCCTTGAATGCATAAATCTTACTGGAGAGACTACTAGTCAGAAGGAAATAGCCAGAGAAGACTCAGCCAGTGAAAAATCAATAACTCTTCTCAGTCCACTAGGATAGGGGGATGGAGGGTGAGACGCAAGAAAGAAGGTGAGAAGAAGACAACTAACATGGAACGTTATGGTAGGTACATAACTTCTTTATGTTAAGTTGTCTATCTCGCCTTCATTCTTGCTGGTTGGGACAGCGTCCCTAGCACCTAAAACCCTGGGTGGCTCATCGGAAGAGACTCTTCAGAACAGTGGAACCAAAATCAGCTCTGCTCCTGGAAACCAAATCCAACTTGTAATTTGAAATTAAGGTATGTGGGTTGGCCCATGTAGCCGCAGCACAAATAGATTCCATGGGCAACTTAGCCTGAAAAGCCACCGAAGTAGCTAAAGCTCTGGTGGAGTGAGCTTTTGGTTTGACTGGTAATTTGTTTATTCCTGAGTTGATATATGAATGTGATGATAGAAGTCAACCATCTGGATAAGGTTACCTTGGAGACCAGAAGACCTTGTTTACCTACTGCATAGGACAGGAAAAGTTGATCTGATTTTCTAATGTTTTTGGTTCTATGCAAATAAAAGCGTAGCTGCCTGTGAACATCTAACTGATGCAACTTATATTCCACCCTGTTGGAATGATTAGGGAAAAACACAGGAAGGTCTATGGACTGATTCAAGTTACTCTCTGAAGAGACCTTAGGAAGGAAGGATTAGTCCTAAAAGCAACCCTGTCATTGTGGAACACGAAGTATGGGGGACGGATAGAAAGAGCCTGTAGTTCCGAAACTCTTCTGGCTGAAGTAATAGCTACCAGAAAAAGGGTTTTCCAAGATAAGAATTTCAATGAACAAGAAGCTGCTGGTTCAAAAGGGGGCAAAATTAAAGAAGCTAAAATCAGATTTCCATCCCACGGTGGTGGAGGATCTCTCACTGGGGGCTTGAGCAGAGTGGTTCCTTTGAGAAAGGCTTTTCACAGCTTATGGGACATGATATTATTTTCCGACAGTCCAATGTGAAAATTTGAAATTGCAGCTAACTGAACTCTAATTGTAGAGGAAGCGGAGCCAGCATGGAAGAGCTCCACAAGGAATTCCAAAATGTAGTGTACAGGGACTGAAAAGGGGTCTATACTTTTTGCCCCTGCCCAGGAAGAAAAACGTTTCCACTTACTAGTGTAAGTTTTTCTGGTTGTAGACTTGTGTGATGACAAAAGGATTTTGCGCACGGAGGGGGAAATATCTGGGAACCTGGCTAAGGTTGGAAGTGGAGCAACCAAGCCGTGAGCTGGAGAGAGTGTAGGGATTGGTGCAGCCCGCCCGATTGATGAATCAGGAGGTCTGGAACTAGGTCCAGAATCCAAGGCTGCTCGAGAAGATAGCGATGCAGGAACGGGAACCATATATGTCGAGGCCAGTAAGGAGCAATGAGGATAATTTTGCAACCCAAAATGGTAGCTTTCTGAATTAGCTTCAGGATGAGGGGAAAGGGCAGGAATGCATAAGGAAGTCCCTGAGGACAATCGTGGACTAGAGCGTCTCTGGGGGAATGTCCGGGAAGTGAAAGGAGAGCGAAGAAATTGCTGCACTTGATGTTGAAGGGAGTTGCAAACAGGTCTCAGCAAGGTTGGCCCATTTGCGGAAGATTTGCTTAGCAACTACCTGGTTCAGAGACCACTCGTGAGGCATGAGAATTGCTCTGCTCAGTCTGTCTGCTATGATGTTGGACCTCCCATGGATGTGCGTTGCAATCAGAAACCATTGGGAAGAGATCACCCACTGCCAGAGTCTGAGTGCTTCTCGACATAGGGGGTAGGACCTGGTTCCACCCTGCTTGTTGATGTACCACACTACAGACATATTGTCCGTTTGAATTGCAATAGTCCCAGTAGGAAGAGAGTCCTGAAGAGCCTGCAATGCTAAGAGCACGGCTCTCATCTCCAGAACATTTATGTGCAGATGATACTCGTGAGGTTGCCAGGTGCCTTGGACTGTTCTGCCCTGATAATGCCCCCCCACCCGATCAGGGAGGCATCCGTGGTCACCGTAGCCACTGGAGGGGGGAGAACAAATGGTCTGCAGTGGAGCACTGATGTGGAGATGATCCATCACGCAAGGTGCTTCTTGCATGCTTGAGTGATCATAATCATGTAAGACATGGAAAGTTGCTGGAAGGATCATTGGGTGAAAAGAAGCCACTGGAGAATCCTCATGTGAAAACAAGCTAGAGGGACAAGTGTGATTGCTGCTGCCGTGAGACCCAGAGTTTGAAGGATAAACCTGGCTTGAATTCTTTTGCATGCTAATAAAACCTTGACATGCTGACAAATCACTAACACTCTATCTGGTGGGAGGCTCGCTAACATGTCTTTGGTATTTAAATTTGCACCTATAAAGGTGATAGACTGACAGGGCGACAATGCAGACTTTTCAAAAATTATTGTGATACCTAGCCTTGAGCAAGTGTCGATAGTACAGTCTCTGGCTCACAGAAGGTGATGTCTGGTGGTAGCAGTGAGGAGCCAGTCGTCGAGATATGGAAACACCTGGAATCCTTGCTGTCTCAGGTGAGCGGTAACTACTGCCATACATTTGGTAAACACCCTGGGGGCTGTGGTGAGACCAAAGGGCAGAGCTCTGAACTGATAATGGCTGGCTCCCAGCCGGAAAAGGAATCTTCTGGAGTGTCTGTCCATTTTGATGTGGTAGTACACTTCCTGAAGATCTATGGAGCACATCCAATTGTCCTGACCCAGGAAGGGTAAAATGGACTGAAGCGTGACCATCCGGAACATCGTTCTTTGTACAGACTTGTTTAGTCTGCTGAGATCCAAAATGGGTCTCCAGTCCCCTGTCTTTTTTGGTACCAAAAAGAACCTTGAGTAAATTCCGGATCCTTGTTGGTCTGCTGGGACTTGCTGGATGGCCCTTTTTCTTAGCAGTTTTGAGACTTCTTGCACTGCTTGGTCCCTTAGATTGGGTGGAATATCTGGAAGGGACTTGTTTGACCTCAAGGGGGTGCGAACATAGGGAATTCTGTAGCCTCCGGATATGACGGACTGTGCCCATTTGTCTTGTGTTATGTCTTGCCAGGCTGTTGGGTACAGTGATAATCTTCCCCCGACTGCCTCCAGAGGTGGGCAGCCGGGCAACCCTTCAGGGATGCTGGATGGGCTTCTCAGAGAAAGATTCTCTGCTGCCCTGATTTTTGCGGACCCCCTCTGCCACGAGGGCGGCATCTGTTATTGTTCCCTCCTCTACCCCTGGATGGGAACTCACCACGTGTGTCCGGCAAGGCTCCCTGGGATTTCGGGAACCACATCTTCCCACTCTTCTGAGCCTTAGGATATGGTCTGGAAGGAGAGGAAAAATGGACTCCTATGGCAGAGAGAGTCTTGCCTTCCTGCTCACACCTGGTAAGGGTATCTTTCACCTGTGATCCGAAAAGAGAGGAACCATTGAAGGGGGTGTTGGTGAAAGACGCTCTGAAAGGTTGCACAAAGTTACATAGCCACATCCAAGCGTGCCTCCTTAGGGCCACGCCTATGCCTGCGGTTCTGCTCGCACCATCAGCTGTATATGAAATGAGCCTCATGAAGGAGTTTACCACTGAATTAAGAGTCGCCAGCTGGGAGGCTGCCTTAGCCTGGGCCCCCTCAGCTGATGGATCTTGGAGGGTATCTCCAAGCTCTTTCAGGAGATCCCTCTGAAGACGGGTAAAGTGGCACAGGTAATTCAGGGACCGCATGGAAAGGGTCACTGAAGAGAACATCCACTTCCCATATCTGTCCATCATCCTGGACTCCTTATTAGGGGGATGGACAGATGAAGAAGTTTCAGCCAACTCCTTCTTTGTGGCCACTGCTTCTACCATGGCATCAACAGGGACACCTTTGGTCAAGAATGTCCTGCAGTGCAGTAATGAATTTGGCAGGTCTTCTAGGGGTCGGTTCCACTGTATCTGGAGCCATCCATGCCTTCCGAGCCACCACAGACATTAGTGGGTCGAAAGGCGGAGACACCCAGGAGGTGGAAGGTTGGGATCCAAATGCGTCTAGGAATACCAACTCATCCTCGGAAGGGCTTAGGGTAGTCCAGTTCCCCATCTGCCTAAGCATCTCAAGGATGTCTGAGAAGAAGACATCTTCAGAGAGGGATCTTGGGGACCCTTCCAACTCCTCTAAGTCGGTATCCAATGTGACAGAGTCGGGGGAGTCAACATGCTTCCTCTTGAATTTCCTCTTGCGAGGTGGCTCCTCTGAATGATCAGGGGAGGCCTCAGAAGAGGAGGATACACCCAAAGGGGTGTCCTGGAGCACTGGATCCCTATACTTGGGGTCTGGAAGAGGGGCAGAGGCTGACGCAGGCACCCTAGAGGGAGGAGCCGATGGGGTCGATCGTGGGACTGACTCAGTGGCCAGTACACTCCTCATCACCTCAAAGGTGTCCCTGCCCGGATGCAGAGAGGGCTGCAGCTCTGCAGAAACCAGAAGTCCTCCCTGCACTGAGGAGGACAGCTCCGAGGCAGATGTGGGAGTCGAGCTCACCTGAGCAGAAGTTCCAAGGGGGAGAGCGGGGTCAGACAAGGGTCCAATGCCACTCACCCCCTCGGAGCCGACGAGGGAGTCTCGGCACCCAGATCCCTCCAGGGAAGGTACCATGGAAGGGATCGGAGCCGACAACGGAACCGAAAGAGAAGGTATCAGCGCCGACGGTTCCACGACTCGAACCGCAATGAACTCCAGCTCCGAGCTCATAGGATGAGTCAGAGGAGGAATATTTACAGCTGTGGACGGAGCCGACTCCTGATGAGGAGGTCTGGACAACATTTTGGCTAGGGACTGCGATTTTAACAGCCTGCTGACCACTCTTTCCAAGTCATGGTCCGAAAGTCTAGAGGACTGAGAAGAGTGGGATGAGCGATGACTACGCTCCGATTGGAGCAGGGGCGGTTTCGGAGCAGAACATATCGACTCCAAGGAAGGAGACCTGGATCTTTTCCGACTCTCAGCCAGCTGCAAAGAACGTGTTGGAGCCGACTGGGAGGGAGAGATATTGGTTCCAGCCAGAGCCGAGATAGATTGTGTGGCTTCACCCAACGACATCTCCGAACTGGGAGCCGACGGTTTAGGTGGCCTGGAAGATTTCACGGGCTGAGCCTTTTCCAGTGAATCTTGAGGTTTCAGCAAACCCCTCAGGATCAATTTATTTTTGCGCTCCTGCAGGACTCTTGGACTGAAAGCATGGCAGATCGAGCAAGAGTCCTGCAGGTGCACGGCGCCCAGACAATAAACACAAGAAGTGTGACCATCTGTCAGAGACATCTTCTGACAGCATGAGTCACACTTCTTGAATCCGAACAGTTTAGGATCCTTGGACATCCTGGAGGAAATCCAAGGACAAGAACACACACAGAAAGGTTAAAGTAACCAACCAGTAAAATTTTACACACTACAGTTACCACAACCAACTAAAAGCATTACTACAACAGAAACTAAAGATAACTATCACTAAACACTAACAGTGATTAATAAAGGAATTTTTTTTTTTAGGAGGCGATAGAAAGGTTAACCTCTAACTTAAACGGAAAACCTTTCTGAGGAAAGGGAGAGGGGGGACTCTCTAACATAAACGCGTTTCTTGGGGAAAGTAAACGGATCTAGAAAAGAAACTAGCTACAATAAACAGTCTAATCTAACAACTGATTCTACACTAAAAACTACAGTTTTGACAAGAAAAATACAATAATAATCAAGTTTTATACGACCTGAGCCAGTAGAACAACCTCGCAGCAGAAGCGGCAAACGAGATCTGGGTATCTAACGCCAGGCATCATGGGATAGAGGGGGCCTCGAGCCAGTAAGCAGCTCTCAAGCTTTCGAAGATCGCCGAGTCAGAGCCGAGGATTGGCTCCAAACCCAACCAGCAAGAATGAAGGCGAGATAGACAACTTAACATTACAGCTTCTATGGGACCTGACAATATACCTGGCTGTGTTCTACATGAACTACAGAGTGAACTGGCACCTCACCTGTGTGCCCTGATCAATCACAGCCTAACCTCAGGCTTTGTCCCTATGAATGGCGCACTGTTACAGTCATCCCTCTCCACAAGGGAGGAGCGACTACAGACCATGGAAACTATCGCCCCATTAGTCTGACGAGTCTGATATGCAAAGCTGTGGAACACATCATCATGGACCTAATAAACAAGGATATAGGGAATCTCCAAACTCTGGATCCTACACAGTTTGGTTTTGTGAAGGGTAGATCATGCCTGCTCAACTTGGTCGACTTCTTTGAGTCAGTCAACAGAGCTGTGGATGAAAGCAAGGTGGTTCATACAGCCTACCTTGATCTGGCCAAGGCTTTTGATACCATTCCCCATTCAGGAATCATAGAAAAACTCACTAAGCTAGGCATCAACACCTATATCACCAGGTGGGTTAAAAACTGGCTCACAGATATAACCCACAGTGTGAAAGTAGCTGACTCCATGTCAGACTGTCGATGAGTCACCAGTGGAGTCCCACAGGGTTTGGTCCTGGGTCTTCTCCTGTTTGGTATCTACTTCTCTGAAGTCCAGGCCTACACGAAGGGACTCTGACTGACAAAGGTCCCAGACGACTGCAAGTTGGGAGCTATTATTAACTCCTCAAGTGATGTTGACATCCTACAGAAAGGCCTCTGAGAACGACTGGTGTCAGAACCATGGCCTTAAGCTCAATGCCAAAAAATGTGTTGTCACCCCCCTTGGGAAAAACCCGGTTCCCTTGAATTACCACATCGATGGTAGTCCACTGAACAGAGAAAGCATTATAAGAGCTCTAGGAACACAGGTTGACAGCAACCTCTCCTTTGACCACCACATTGCTATTGTTGTCAGAAAGTCCTTCTATGTGGCACATCTCATTACTAAGGGTTTTGCATCCAGGAAGAAAGAGGTCATTGTCTCCCTCTACTCTTCCCTCATTAGGCCAATCATCGAGTACAGTGTCCCATTTGGCATGTACCTCACTAGACACCTGCAACAACTGGAGAGGCCACAAAGGCCTTAAACACTTGTCCTATATGGTCAGACTCAAAAACCTCCAACTATTCTCAGTCTCATATCGCCTACTTAGAGGCGATCTCAGCTTGACTTACAAAGCCATGTCTGACCCAGCTCTGTTAGAAATGCTACATCTAAAGAAAGTCCAATCCCTCCACACCACATGCTCCAGAGAGCTCAGCCTCATTACCACAATCAACAGAACATGCTGGAGGGACAGGTTCATAACCCAGAGACTGCCCGTGCTATGGATTAGACTTCCCATACATGTCAAGCAGAGCACCTCACTGGCCCTCTTCAAGAGAAGTCTTGCTGCGTGGATGGGAAATAGAAAATTCACCCCAGGGATCACTCCAGTGGCTCTACTCGACAGATGCACTAGGAACTAAGGTTGGGTGGCACGATGCCAGGGTAATCCTATGAGCTAGGCTTATAAAGGCTCCAGGCCCATTAGCCTAGTACACACCTATGATAGCCCTATCAGAAATGCACTAAAGATAACTCTCCAATAGAATTTAACACAGGGACTTAATATTTTCTGGCACATTGTTTTGTTCCTTCTCCAACACAAAATTCTATAGTTTATTATGAATTTCTTCTTTTTAAATTACTAGTGTAATGTACAAATCTATTAATATGTTTGTACTGGATTTAATACTAATAATTGTTTGACATAAATATTTAAAGATCATGTTTAAAAGTGTGAAACAAACTTTTGTGTGTGAAAAGAAAAGTGCATTTTGCAGCATTCAAAAAATATAAAGTTTTAAAGATCGTTTCAGAATGCGGAAGTCAAAATGTACTGTAATGTTCACGGCATGAAGTCATAGGAGGGCAGGAGGTGCTTACTTTACTTTGGGTTCCAACTCTAATTATGCTGGATATGATAGATAATTAATTGTAAATTAGTTGTGTACTTACCAAACTGTTAAATTAACAGTTTGGCAAAAAATAATCATGTTAATTTTGACAAAAAATAACCATGTTAATTTAACAGTTTGGCAGTTACATAACTAGTTTACAATTTACCTACAAATGCTACACCAGCATAATTAGAGCTGGAAAAGGAACTCTGGGACAAAACTGGGTTGGGTTGAATGGCTAGGCTTGTAAAGACCCTGGTGGTTGTTAGCCTATTATAAACCTATGAACCAAAGTGAAATAAGCTCCTCTTGTCCTCCCATGAAGACTTATGCCATAAACATAGCTCAGTCCAAGCAGTCTTCTGTGTTTGGAAGCAGGTTTTAGAAATGTTTCATTTATAAATGGGTGCAAAACAACTTTTTGTTTTTGTTTAAAAAAATGCAGTCATGCATAAAGATGTATACAACCACTTTTTTATACAAAAACAGAAAATCATTTTGTGCCTGTTAAACATGATCTTTTAAGTATCTTGGGATATTCTTACAGCTTTTTTTTATTTTTCTGCTGAAAATCTCTTGATTAGATAGCTTGAGTCAATAGCCAATCACTAGGATCCCAACAAAATTTAGTCTCAAGTTCAATTGTTTTTAGAACACTATCCTGAAAACCATTATAAAACTCATAAAACATCTGTCTTTTCAATACTCAGTATCTTTAAATTATGATTAACTAGTAATCCTTTTGATGATGATGGAACTCTCAGACTATGTGACTATGAGCCTAGCACTGAGCAGCATTCTACCTTCTCCAAGGATGATACCATGGTATTAACAGAAGATAACTGACTTTAATAATTGGCTTTGTTTTTAGTGTCATTCGAAAGGTGGCACAATATTTGTCAGCCTGTGAGGATAGGGCTGTCAGACCATTCTGCTTCATCAGGGATGACCTCTAGGCTTCTAAATAATGGCTAATACTTTGTCCACAAATAGACTGCCCATTTTTAGGCCTTCCAACATGATAAACTTATCCAACATAGTTAAATCAACCCCTGATAATCTCAAAGTGATACTACTCAATGCCAGGAGTCTAAACAAAAAAAAAATCACTCCTTGCAAGCTCTCCTCACTGTAGAAAATACAGAGGTATGTGTAGTAAATGAGAAATGGTTTGAAGAATTAGACAGCACCCCCGCAATGCAGGGCTATAATGCCTTCCACATACATAGACTTGCTACTGCACAAAAAGGGACAAAAGGTGGAGGTGTCTCAATTTACTTCAAAAACAAGCACATCTCAGTGTTGATCAAAATATATGATGTTCTTAAGCATCTCCATGTACAATTCACCATAAGCAAAATCACATATTGTATCCTTGTGAGCTACAGGACCCCTGCTATGACCCAAGGAACTCTCTGCCCTTACCTAAAATAACTGGCGTGACTATTCATTCTGCCCAACACCATACTCAGGGTGACGTCAACTAACCTTTATAAACTGGGAAACACACATGGCCCCAAAGATTCCTGGACTTTGTCAACATGAATGCCCCGGACCAGCTAGTCCATACACCCACTAAGGGTACAAAGTTACTTGACCTGGTCCTCACAAACACAGGGGATCATTGTAACCCCTGAGAGTAAAATCCTCACTGGTGAGGTTAGGCTACAAAGCTGTTGCCTTCAAAATAAAAATAAAGCTTGGGACACCACCTAACCCTGTAAATTTAGGAATTATTCTAAGGCAAAGTTCCTGCTTTTAAGCACAATTTAAAGCCCTTCCAAACCTAGAGAACACAGCTGCCTATGGTGGAGTTGTTTTTAAAGTCCGTGTACAACCGTGTATATAGCTACATAGAGGCAGTGGTACCTACCCAAAATAAACACAGGACAAGTTCATAAAGCAAGAGAATCTGGTGGAATCCAAGCATGAATAAGTTATATAACAAAAAGAAGACAGGCATGTCCAAAAAATACGAAGTGCAATGCCCAGCAAGGCAAAAACATCCATATCAAACTTTATAGGCAACATAGTAGACCGATTAAGTCTACCAAAGCCAAATTTGAGGCTAAGAACAATCATAAGGCATTCTTCAGGTATGTCCACAACATCAAAGGCAATACACAACAGTGTACGTAAACAAAAAATGAGCTTTAAGAAGCAATTCACTCGGAAGGTTGTTTAATAATATTATTGTTGTTTGATAATGTTAGCACACGCTTTCGGAGAGCTCTATGTCCCTCCTTCCTCAGACACAACGATAATAAAATAATTAATTAAGTAAATGCATTTTATACACTCCAAATCAATTAATTATATACACAACAGTGTGCTAAACTAATTGTAAATAGAGACACCGGTATTGAGCTTGAGGATGTATCTAGCATACTGGCCAATAAGTTCAACTCCAAATGCACCCCACTTTCACCCCCAGACACTTCTCATGAAATACCCTCAACCTTAGCTCACCCAGCTATCACTAGAGAACAGCTCTTAAAAGCGTTGTCTAAGGCCAAAAACACTGCACCCATGGTACCTGATAATATCCCAGGTTGTCTCGGTTTAATTTTTCCAAGTCTTTTGGGTTTTCTAATACCATGATGGGAATGGACCCCATTCCTAAGTCAAAGTATGATTAAAGTTCATGAAATTAGTATTATTTTAATCTTTGATGTTAGCCAAAAGTGCTCTTCACACCACCCGCAATCCGCAATGTGCCCAGAAGTGACTCCTTCTGCAATTCATACAAAGTTACATGTATATTTATCATGTCTATGATTGTAAATTCTTTTTTTATGAGACCCATTACTCCTACTACTATTGGAAATTTCTGGGTATCCTTCTTCCATACTTCCCTCATTTCTTCCTGCAAATCTTGATATTTTATGACTTTATGTTTCTCTGTACGTAAGACACTGTAATCACTGGGGTAGCAATTTTGATGATCAGTTCTGCTTTTATCTTCCGTTCATGGACTGCTATATCTGGTTTTCCTGCACCTATTTTATGAACTGTTGGTAATGGATGATCCCATGTGATCACAAAACTCATCATTCTCTATAAGGCTTTGTGGCTTATGATTCCAATGCCTCTCAACTACTTCATTATTGTAATGTTTGCACAATCATCGGTGCATCAGTCTTGTCACATTATTACGCCTTTCGGTATACAGGCTCCCAGCCATTAGTGTATGACACCCAGAAACAAAATGTGTGACTGTTTCCAAGTCTGTTTTACAAAACCTGCATTTGTCTGTATCTCCAACATGTTCAATGGACTTTGTAAACCAACTTGCACATAGTCCACTATCCTGGGCTGCCAGTATTAACCTTTCATCTTTTGGTTTAAATTCACCTCTCCTTAACCATTCCTGCATCAGATCCTGATTGACGTGACGTTCTTCCAGACGTTTTCCATACTTGCAACTATATTTATGCCTTTTCCTCGTCTCTTGCCTTCTCATCTGATCCTTCACCTTGTATTCTTTTGTTTTTTGGCACAATCAGTTGCTGCCTGATTTTTGTCTACTTCTAGTTTCATTTCCATTCCCACTTGACACCAATGTGCATCTGCTAAACTAAGCAGGGAAGTTATTTTAGACGTGTTCTCCTCATGTTTTAAAACTTTCACTTTGTTTGGATCTTGTGAGGTCAACAGATATGTATGCAGTCCTATGACTGCACATATATACATGTAATCAATTTCGAGGAGACTCATACCTTCTTCAGAATGGGGAGTATATAATCTTGGTATGCACTGATTTTTTATAAACCATTTGGTAAGTGTGTAGCATTTTTCTTGTTTTCCTGTCCAACTGATCCAATACCTTTTAGGGACAGTCAGTCACCCCAAAACTGAAAGTTAGAAAAGGAAGGGCAAATTGATTTATAGCTTCGACTTTGTTCCGTTAGCACTGTTTTCAGTATTAATTTTAGTCTTCTAAAATATTCATTACTAAGTTTTGTTCACGTGTTTGTTTTATTGTTGATCCTTCATCAGTTTCAGAATATTTATACACTCCCTCCTGCTCAAGTTCCTTTACATCACATTACTGTCCCAGGCTGATATTTTCTTGGTGCTGCAGCTGTGCTGTTTTAGAGGTTGCTTTACCACATTTATCAAGACCAAATTACTTTCTTATATCATCTAAGAATGTCTTGATCATTTGCAGTTCAGCTTTCAGCTCCTCATCTAATGAAATGTATAGTTTTAAATCATCCACAAAAAGAAGATAAGTCTTAACACTTTAATGTTGTGTGGGAGCCAAGTTATAGCCGTGACCTAATCTGTTAAGTAGACAGCTTAATGGGTTAAGGGCAAGACAAAAGAGCAGTGGTGACAAGGAATCACCTTGGAATATACCTGAATTAAGTTTTTTCCCTGGGAAAATATTTTGTCCTTTATCATGGCTTAACTGGAAAGTGGTTTGTCACAGTTTCATGGTCGCCATACTGTAATCGATCAGTGTATGGTGTATCTTATACATTTTTAAGCACACTTTTATCCAGGAATATGGGATACTGTCAAATGCTTTTTTATAGTCTATCCATGCCATACTTAGATTTTTCCCCTTTTACAGTTTTCCATTAAGACTTTAACAACAAATGATCCTTTGCTCCATATGACTTTCTTTTGTTACCCTTTTGTTCTACTGCCATGATTGAGTTTTCTTCTAAGTGACTATAAACTCTGTCAGCATCAATTCTAGGGTACAGTTTATACGTTGCTGGAAGGCAAGTTATTGGTCTATAGTTTTTAGGACAGTTTGCAGGCTTGCTCATAAGTAGAATCATTGTTTTTCCTGCTGTTATCCAGGTTGGTGTCTTTTCGGGGTTTGCATAAAAATAGTTCTTACTCATGGCTAAATATTTATGTAAAGATCTTAATACTTTTAGCCAGAAGTTAGGTACTGCATCTGGGCCTGGGGTTTTCCAATTATGAGCTTTTCTTAACTTTGTTTCAGTCTGTCTGGCCGTTACTTCTTCCCATTTCATATCCTATACATTTGAACTTCGTATTCTTTCTTTTACTTTTCTATCCATTCAGCATCTTCATGTTCCACAGGATCGTAATAGATATTTCTCCAAAAATGAATCTATTTCTTCTAATTTTTTGGTGGTATTTCAATTAATTTTACTTTGTTTCCCAATTCTCACCAATAAATTGTTTATTTTGTACTTTTCCTTCATATTTATCTGCATATCTTCTAAGTTTTTCTGTCCGTTGATATTTTTAGTTATTATTTACGACAGTGCATGACAGATCCTGATCTCTTGTGATTCTGTGCATTGTTTTTATCACATCTATCTTTCTGACTATTTTTGTTGATCTGCTCCCTCTTCTATACTCTTCTAATAGTGACACGTTATGTTTTAATTGCTTTATAGTTTTCTCTATTTGACACTTCCATGACGACATTTGATTTCTTCCCTTCCTTTCCCTTACTGCCTTGTGTTTTTGTGGTAAGACTCTATCTGTTATTAATTCAGCTGCACAGTAATATATCCAATTTACTTCTGTTATTTAGCATGAATCTCTATGAACAGTTCTAATTACTATGTTCATTTGTTTTATCAAACATCTAACATTTTGGGTCTTATTGACTTTCTGTGATCTATTTCTTTCATCGATCTTAATATGTCTGTGCAACTCTATTAAGTCAAGCAACTCTTCTCTTAGATAATTTTCTTCTAAACTAAGGGCACATTTTTTGCCCTCCATTTCCTGCAGGTATTCTATAGAAAGTTCCAGTGCCACATTCTCTTCAGTTTCATCCTGTGTCATCCATTGCTCTTTCATATGGAACTTCTCTGGCCTATCACTCTACAACACTGACTGTGTCAGGGTTGCTACAGTTTCCTGTTCCTTCCCTTGCTGTATAACTCCAACTGGACTTTTGTATTGATTTCCTATGGAAGGCTCCAAAGTATCCTCATATAGCAACTGATCAGATTTTTCACACTCCACTTTTTCTCCTTAACTTGGGGAGCCATTTCTTTATCCTGCTGTGATGTTATCAAAGTTAGATTGTGTACACTAAACCCTTCATTTCACAATTAATCCATAAACTCAATTTCTATTTCTTTAACTTCATTGCTAATCCTCTTTTCTACTTTTCCTCTGTTTTCTTATTTTTTATATTGTAAAAGTTTCCATATCTGGATGCCTTTGTCTGTATTTCTCTTCAAATATCTTCAGTGCTGCTCTTTTGTATTGATTAGTTTTGCTTTCTCCTTTGCATACATATTGCACCATATTAAATCTCTTTCTCTTTCCCATGTCCATATTTCTTCTTCAGAAGTTTCCTGCTCCTACTGTTTCTCCTTACTTGGGGGACTCGTGGATCCACCATGCTGTGATATAATCTATGTTAGACTTTCTACTCTAAATCCTTCACTTTGTGGGTATTCCATAACTTCAATTTCTATTTTTTAACTTATACTTTACCAGTCTTCTGTTCAACATTCCCTCTTTGTGATCTTGTTTTTTGTATTGTGAAATTTTCCATATCTTGATGCCTTTGCCTGTATTTCTCTTTGAATATCTTTGGGGCTGTTTTTCTTTATAAATTAGTTTGGCTTTCTCCTTTGCATAAATATTTCACCATATCAGACCTCTTTTTCTTTCCCATGTCTATATTTCTTTTTTATACCTTTCAACAAACTGTAGATTTTGTTCTTTACATTTTTACAATTCCTCAGTTGCTTCTTTTTCCAAACGTCCAGAGGGTTTACGAAAACATTATATAGATCAAGAAATCTATTGTATTAATGAACAAACATTTTTATTTGAAGCTTCTGACAGTTTTTCATGTGGAAGTATTTTTCTTTCCTGTATGTCTGTCTTAATCGTATATCTTCTGTCTGAAAATTTCGGGCATCTTGCATAATAGTAACAGTACTGAATTTCTTTCTTATTCTCAATAGTCCACTCTGTTGTCTTTATGGCTTTTTTGGCCTATCAATTTTTGTGATTTTTGTAGACTACTACTTCCTTCTACAACAGGGGGGCCATTATCTTCCTGGGCCTGGCTTAGCCTCATTGTAGGAATGTGTCCTTGTCTTGAGGATTCTACACTGTCATTTTTTCCATTCCTAGCACCAGTGCACTTACTAGGATTGGTAATTTTCTTATCCTGAGTCTTGTGCACTCAACTATCTTTTTTATTTTTTAGCCTACTTCTGTCCATGATATATACTATATAAAATACAGGTTATATATCAGTGTTGTCTTGGTGAGATTTTGTGAAAAACAGGGTCTACCTCATGAAAGTACTCACCAACTTACTCACTGTTGCAGAAAAGAGGAAGTTTCCAGGATGCAAAAAACTCCCATACCAGCCTCAGTAAGAAGCTGAGATCCCTCATAAAATCCTCCAGAGCTAGTTATGAAAATAAAATTGCCAAAGATTCCAAAGACAACCACAAGGCATTCTATAGCTATGTCATGAATCTAAATGGCAATGCTCAGATTTGCTCTGAGCTACAACAGAATGGCATTAAATATACTGATCACAAGGATATTGCCAATATCCTGGCAGATCAGTTCAGTGCAAACTTTATCCCCCTTCCACCCCCTAAAGGGCCCATCTCAATACCGAAAGAATACAGCATCCATAGGACCAGATGACATCCCAGGCTGTGTACTACATGAACTACAAAATGAACTGGCACCTCATCTAAGTGTCATGTTTAATCATAGCCTCACCTCAGGCTTCATGCCCACTGAGTGGTGCACAGCTACAGTTATCCCACTCCACAAGGGGGGATCCATCTTGGATACCAGGAACTACCACCCCATCAGTCTGACGAGCCTGATCTGCAAGGTCATGGAATGTATTATCATGGAATTTATAAACAAAGACATTAGCAACCTTCAAACACCGGAACCCACGCAGTTTGGGTTCGTGAAGGGCCGATCTTGTCTCCTAAACCTGATTGACTTCTTTGAATCAGTCTCCAGAGCCGTGGACAAGTGTAAGGTATTCACACAGCCTATCTGCACCTTGCCAAGGCCTTCAACACCATCTCCCACTCTGGAATCATAGATAAACTAACTAAGCTGGGCATTAAACCCTATGTCACTCGATGGGTTGCGGACTGGCTTACTGACAGAACCCACACTGTAAAAGTAGCCGACTCCAAATCCATTTCCAGACAAGTGGCAAGTGGAGTACCTCAGGGTTCAGTCCTGGGACTGCTCGTCTGGCATCTACTTCTCTGAAGTACAGGCCAACACTAAGGGACTCTGGCTAACAAAGTTTGCAGATGACTGCAAACTTGGAGCCATTACTGAATCCCCAAATGATGTGGATATTTTACAAAAAGCCCTTACAGAAACAGATGCTTGGTGCCAGAGCCATGGGCTCAAGCTCAATGCCAAGAAATGTATAGTTATCCCCTTTATTTCAAAACATGTCTCCGTGAATTGCCACATAGTTGGCAGCACCCTAAACACCAAAAGTGTGATAAGAGACTTAGGGATACAGGTGGACAGTGGTCTCACATTCGATAACCACATCACCACAACAGTCAGGAAATCCTTTTGTACACCTCATCACTAAGGAATTTTCATCCAGAAAAAAATGAGATCATTGTCCCACTCTACTCATCTCTCATTAGACCCATTGTAGAATACAATGCCCCATTTGGTATTTACCTCTCAAGACATCTGCAACAACTGGAAAGGCTGCAGAAATACCTCACTAAAAGAATCACAGGCCTAAAGCAGATGCCCTTTGCTGACCAACTAAAAAAGCTCCACCTATACTCTTTCGGATATCGTCTACTCAGAGGCAATCTCTGCTTAACATACAAGGCCATGTCAAACCCAGAGCGGTTGGACATGCTACACTTAAAGAAATCCCAATCCCTCAGAGACACATGTTCCAGGGATCTAAACCTTGTCATCACAATGAACAAAACATGCTGGAGGGATAGCTTTCTGACCCAGAGACTCCCCAGACTCTGGAATAGACTGCCCATACATGTCAAGCAGAGCGCCTCTTTGGCCCTCTTCAAAAGGAACATTGATGATTGGATAGGATATAGGAAATTCACCCTGGGGATCACATCAGTTGCTCTGCTAGACAGGGGTCCAGGAAGTAAATACTGTGGGAAGAAATAGCCAGGGAATTGTTATGGCTAGACTTGTATAGGCCCTAGGGCCGATAGCCTAGTACCAACCTATGAACCTATGAGCCAAGACTTGAAGATGAATTAAATTCCGCAATACTACTTTCCTTTGCTTGCTGATTTATTACCTCTCCATTTGGACCCCTTTTGGGTTTCTAATACCATGATGGGAATGGACCCTATTCCTTCATCAAAGTACGATCAAAGTTAATGAAATTACTGTTGTTTCAATCTTTGAAGTCAGCCAGAAGTGCTCTTTGCAGCAGCCATAATGTGCCCAGTAATGACTCCTTTTACAATTCGTATGGAGTTACATGTATCGGTAACATATCTAAAAATAATTGTAGATTCTTTTTTTAGAAAACCTGTTGCTCCTACTGCTATTGGAAGTGTCTGGGTATCTTTCTTCCACATTGATCTAGTTTCTGCCTGGAAATTCTGATATTTGATGCCTTTGAGTCTCTGTACGTAAGATACTGTAGTCACTAGGTGTAGAGATTTCAATGATCAATGCTACTTTTGTCTTCTTTTCATGGACCACTATATCTGGTTTTCTCGCATCTGTCTTTTGAACTATTGGTAATAGATGATGTCATGTGATGTAGACTTCATTATTTTCTATGATGCTTTGTGGTACATTTCCAGTGTTTTTCAGCTACTTCATAAGTTCATAGGTAGGTACTAGGCTATTGGCCCTAGGGTCTATATAAGCCTAGCCAAAAAGGCACCCTGGCTTTTGCCACCCAAGAAAATTATTTTCCTGTGCCCCTGTTGAGCAGAGACACAGAAGTAATCCCCAGGGTGAATTTCCTATCTCCCATCCAATCAAGATTTTCCTTGAAGAGTGCTAATGAGGAGCTTTGTTTGATATAGATAGGTAGTTTTTTCCAGAGTATGGGAAGTCTCTGGGACAGGAATCTATCAATCCAGCATGTTCTGTTTATTGTGGTGACAAGCTTTAGGTCCCTAGAGCGTGTAGCTCAGAGGGATTGGTATAATTAATATTATAATGTTTGCACAATCCCCAGTGCATCAGTCTTGCCACATTATTTTGCCTTTCAATATACAGTCCTTCTGCCATTAGTATGTCATAACCAGCAAGTTTCCAGTTCTGTTTTACAAAACCTACATCTGTCTGTTTCTCTCACATGTTCAATGGACTTTGTATACCAACATGTACTTAGACCATTATCCTGGGCTACCAATATTAACCTTTCATCTTTTGGTTTGAAGTCAACTCTCCTTAACCATTCCTGCATTCAATCCTGATCTATATGAGGTTGTTCCAGGAGTTTTATATACTTGCAGCTTTATTTATGCATTTTCCACATTTCTTGCCTTCTCATCTGATCCTTCACCTTATATTCTTTATTTTGTTTTTTTGGCACATTCAGTTGCTGCCTGATTTTTATCTACTTCTGGTTTAATTTCCATTCCTTCTTGATGCCGATATGCTTCTGCTAGACTAAGAAGGGAAGTCATCTTAGATTTATTCTCCTCATGTTTCAAAACTTTGACTATGTTTGGGTCTTGTGAGGTCAGCAGATATGTATGCAATCCCATGACTACAGAGCTATACATGTAATCAATTTGAAGGAGGTCCATACCTCCTTCAGAATGGGGGAATATATAATCTTGGTATGCACTGATTTTTATAAATCATCTGATATGCATTAAGCATCCTTCTTGTTTTCCCTGTCTAATCTATCCAACACCTTTTGGGGCCAGTCAGTCACTCCAAAACTGTAAGTTAGGACAGGAAGAGCAAACTAGTTTATAGCTTGAACTTTGTTCCTAGATGTCAACCCTGTTTTCAGGATTAATGTAAGTTTTCTAAAATATTCCTTACTGAGGTCTATTCACATTTGTTCATGTTTTATTGTTGATTCTTCATCAGTTTCCAAATATTTATACATTCCCTCTTGCTTAAGTTCTTTTATATCACATTCTTGACCCAAACTGATGTTTTCTTGGTGCTGCAGCATTCCTGCTTTAAAGGTTGCTTTTGCACATTTATCTAGACCAAATTACATTCTTATATCATCTGAAAAAGTTCTGACTACTTGCAGTTCTGCTTTCAGTTCATCATCTGATGAGCTATACAGTTTTAAATCACTGACAAAGAGAAGATGAGAAGTCTTTACACTTTTTTGCTTTCTAGGAGCCAAATTAGAGCCATGAGCTAATCTTAATGGGTTAAGGGCAAGGCAAAAGAGCAAATGCGACAGAGAGTCATCCTGGAATTACCTCCTTTTGGATTTTTATCCCTAGAATAATGATTTGTCCTTTATCATGCCTTAACTGCAAAATGATTTGCCACTGTTTCATGCTCTCTATGATGTAGTTTATCAGTGCGGGGTGTATCTTATACATTTTTAAGCACTATTTTATCCATGAATGTGAGATACTGTCAAATGATTTTTGTAGTCTAGCCAGGCCATACTTAGATCCTTCCCTTTTTACAGTTCTTTACTATGACATTATTTTGCAACAAATGATCCTTTGTTCCATATGACTTTATTTTATTACCCTTCTGTTCTGTTGCCATAATGGAGTTTTCTTCTAAATGACTGTAAACTCTAACTGCATCAATTCCAGTGTATAGTTTATATGTCATCAGAAGGCAAGTTATAGGTTCATAGGTGTTTACTAGGCTAATGACCACAAGGGCCCTTTTAAGGCTAGCCATGTATCCCAAATCTCTGACAAGTGCTGATACCCTTGATAAGTATAAGCAGGGGCTTGGAAGATGAACCATTTAGAGGTTGCCTGTGTCCATTAGAGACATAGGTGCCAAACCAGAGATGAATTTCCAATTCCCCATCCAATTTTCCAGGTTGCACTTGAATTGGGTTAGATAGGAAGTCTGCTTCACATGGATGGGGAGCCTGTTCCAGAGATGGGTAATCTTTGGGATACATACCTGTCTCTCCATCAGGTCTTATTTATATCACAGGCAAGATTTAAGTTTTTAGAATGGGTAATTCTGGTGCTGTTTGTTTTGTGGCTATGCAGGAGGTCCATCAGAGTGGGGTCCAAGAATGCCCTGTATGTCAGGCACAGATCTCCCCTCAAAAGCATGTAGGAGACAGCATACAGAAACAGAGCCTTGATGCAGTGTGCATAGTACATTTTACTTAAGCCCTGTGTTCCTTTAATGAGGAACCTCTATGGATGTTCCAGTTGCTGGATATGCCTGGTTAAGTATATACCAAAGGGGGCAGTGTACTCAATGACAGGTCTGCTGAATACAGAGGAACAATAACTTCCATGGACTTAGATGTCATACCCTTGTTTATAAGTTGTGCAACATAGAATGAGTTCCTCACCACTGTAGACACATGATGGTCAAAGACTAGATTACTATCTATGTGTGTCCCTAAGTCCCTGATAACTGGGTCAACTCTAAGGGGTGTGTTGCCAATATGATAGTTACCTGGGGTGGATGACTTCCCGAAGGATACTACTTGCATTTCCTGGCATTTAGTTAATGTCCATGACTCTGACACCAGTTGTATGTCTGTGCCAGCCCCTCCTGGAGAACATTTGTGTCAGTGTGGGATTCAATGTCAGCTCCTAATTTGCTATCATCTGCAAATTGACCACACTGACATTGGCTTTGACTTCAAAGAAGTAAATGCCAAAAATTGGTCTATACTTTTTAGGCTAGCTTGCAGGTTCACTCCTAAGAAGGAGCGTTGTTTTTACTGTTGTTAGCTAGGCTACTGTCTGTTCAGGTTGCACATATAAATAGTTCTTACTCATGGCTAAATCTTTGTTCAAAGATGTTAATACTTTCAGACAGAAGTTAGGCACTGCATCTGGGCCTGGGGTTTTCCAGCTAGAGGCTTTTCTTAACTTTGTTTCAATCTCTCTGGCTGTTACTTCATCCCATTTCATATCATATACCTTTAAACTTCTTATTCTTTCTTTTACTTCTTCTATCCATTTAGCATCTTTGTTACGTTCCATGGGATCTTCATAAATACTTCCCCAAAATGTATCTATGTCTTCTTTTTTTTGGTGGTCTTTCAGTTCCTTTTAGTTTGTTTCCCAGTTCTCTTTAAAACTTTTTTTGGGTCATCAATACATTGCTTATTTTATACTTTTCCTTTAGATTTATATGTGTATCTCCTAAAATTTTCTTCCTGTGCTGATATTTTTAGTCTATTATTTGCAATAGTGCATGATAAATCCTGATCTGTTATAATACTGCACATTGCTTTTATCACATCTAATCTTTCTGAGTATTTTTGTTGATCTGTTCTCTCTTCTATACTCTTCTAACAGTGACGCTTGTCTTAATTACTTTATATTATTCAATACTTCCATGATGGTATTTGATTTTGCCCCTTCCTTTCTCTTACTATCCTGTGTTGTTGTAGTAGAATTTTATCTGTTATTAGTTTAGCTGCACAGTAATATATCCTGTTTATTTCGGTTATATCATATGGATCTCTATGGACAGTCCTAATTACTGTGATTATGTGTTTTATCAAACTTCTAACATTTAGGGTTTTATTGACCTTCTGCAGTCTATTTCTTTCTTTGATCTTAATATGTCTATCTATTTCTATTAAATCAAGCAACTCTTCTCTTAGCTCATTTTCTTCTAAAATGAGGGCACATTTTTTGTTCTCCATTTCCTGTGGGTGTTCTATAGAAAGTTCTATAACATCTTCCTGTGGCACATCCTCTTCAGTTTCACCCTGTGTTATTTGTTGCTCTGTCGTATGGGAACTCACTGGTCTATAACCTCAACATTGACTGCATCATAGTTGCCACAGTTTCCTGTTGCTTCCCTTGCTGTTCAGCTTCAAGTTAACATTTATACTGGTTTCCTGTGAAAGACTCCAATATATTTTCATATGGCAACTGACTTGTTGCTTCCCATTCCACTGGTCTCTCCTTAATTTTGATGTCCCTTGCTCTATCCTGCTGTGGTGCTTTCTAAATTTGATTTTCTACACTGAATCCTCCACTTCACAGGTACTCCATAACCTCAGTTTCTATTTCTTTAACTTCTCCTTTACTGATCATGTTTTCTACTTTCCTCTTTGTCTTTTATTTTTTGAATTGTAAAATTTTCTATGTCTGGATTCATTAGCCTGCATTTCTCTTCAAATATCTTTGGTGCAGCTATTTTTACATTGATTAGTTTTGCTTTCTCCTTTACATAAATATTACACCATATTAAATTTCTTTTTCTTTCCCATGTCCATATTTCTTCTTCAGATGTCTCCAGATATTTCTGTTTCTCCTCACTTTGGGGAATCATTCTATCACGCTGTGATGTGACCTTTGTTAGACTTTCTACACCAAATCTCACTTCTTAGGCATTCCATAACTTCAACTTCTATTTTTTTAACTTCTACTTTACTAAACATCTTTTCTACATTCCCTCTTTATGATATTATTTTTGTATTGTGAAATTTTCCATATCTGGATGCCTTTGCCTGTATTTCTCTTTGAATATTTTTGGGACTGCCTTTTGTGTATTGATTAAGTTTGCTTTCAACTTTGCATAGATATTGCACCATATCAAATCTCTCTTTATTTCCCATGTCCATATTTCTTTTTTATACTTTTCAAAAATTTCTAGGTTTTGTTGTTTATATTTTGCACTTCCTCAGATGTTTATTTTTCCAAACAGATCAAAGTTTCTTGGTCTATATAATGTTTTTCACAAATCTGTTGTATTAATGAACACAAAATTTTATTTGAAGCTTCCAACAGATATTCTTGTGGAAGTATTTTTCTTTCCTCTAATTTATCTCTTAATCTTTTTGCATATCTTGTGTCTGGAAATTCTGGGCTTTTTGCATTATAGTAACAATACATAATTTCTTTCTCATCCTCAATAATCCACACTATCGCTTTTGTGACTCTTCTTTAGCATATCAGTTTTTGTGATTTTTGTGGACTGCTACTTCCTTTTACAATGGGGGGAGGCATTCTCCCCTCTGGGCCTGGCCTGGCCCCATTGTAGGAATATTTCTGTATTTTGAGGATGCTACACTGTCATTTTTTCCATTCCTGGCACCAGTGCACCTACCAGGATTGGGCACTTTTTTATCCTGGGTCTTGTGCACCCAGCTATCTTTTTTAATTTTTGATCTACTTTTGTCCATGATATATATACTATATAAAATACAGTCTATATATCAGTATTGTCTTGGTCAGATTTTGTGAAAAACAGGGTCCACCTCATATAGGTACTCACCAAGACTTGAAGATGAATTCAATTTCAGTAATACTACTCTCCTTTGCTTGCTGACTTATCATCTCTCCATTCAGATTCCTTTCTAGCATGATACATGACCTATCAGGCCTACTAAAGTCTTTCTTCAACAAGAGCCTCCAAACAGGCTTTGAGCTGAATAAATGTAGGACTGCAAATGTTATCCCTTTATACAAGGCAAACCAGCCACAGAGCTGGGAAACTATAGAACCCTAAGCCTGACTAGTCTCATATGTAGAGCCATGGAATGAATAATCATGGATATGACAAATGTCAACATAGGTAACCTTCAGACATTGATCCAATTCAGTTTGTATTTATTAAGGGTAGGTCATGCCTACTCAACCTTTGAGAAAGTTACCAAAAGCATTGGATGAGGGTAAAATGGTGTATACTGCCTACCTTGACCTGGCCTAGGCATTTGACACAATACTCTACTCAAGTATTGTAGGCATTGTAGGCTGCTTCTCTTCAGCATCTGCTTCTCTGAAGTTAAGGCTAACATCAAAGGCCTTTGGCTGACTGCATTTGCAGACAATTATAAACTAGTTCTAGTCACAGAATCCCCCAGTGACACAAATGCCCTCAAAGAAGGCCTGATACAGACTAATAACTAGTACTAGAGTCTAAAACACAGTGCCAAAAAGATCATAATAGTTTCTTTCAGAGAGATGGTCTCTCCTGTAAATTACTACATTGATAGACACAGTGGTCAGGGATTTGGGAAAAATGTAGACTAACTTGGTCTTTGACTACCATGTATCTAATGTAGTAAGGAAATCATTCTATGTTGCACAACTTATAAGCAAGGGTAAGGCATCCAGGTCCAAAGCTGTCATTGTTCCATTGCACTCAGTCCACATTAAAGAAGAAACTGAGTACAGTGCCCCATTCTGTATGTTGCTGACTAGGTATATGCAACAACTAGAGCATGTGCAGATGTTCCTCAGAAAAATACATGGTGAAGTCAGCATGTCCTTTGCAGACTGCCTCAAAGTCTTATCCTTATCGTCAGTCTCCTACAGACTGTTAAGGGGCAATCTATTCCTGGCTTACAAAGCATGTTCTGATCCAATCTTGAATGACCTGTTGCACGTTTGCAAAACAAATAACATTAGAAACACTTGATCTAGGGACCTCAGCCTTGCCTGTAACATAAATAATACAGGTATTTGTCTCATAGACTGTCCTTTTTCTGGAACAGGCTTACCATCCATGTGAAGCAAAGTTCTTCCCTACACTTATTCAAGAACAACCTGGATCAGTGCATGGGGAATTGTAAATGTACCCCTGGACTGGCATCTATGACGCTATTAGAAAGACAGAGCTGATAAATGCTCAGTCACCCATGCACAAGTTTTATATATATATATATATATATATATATATATATCCTACACAAAACCTATGGGATCCAAACTGGTCAATTACATTTGGGTGGCATGGCTTGGCTTAAAAAGGCCCTTTCAACATCATTAGCATACTAATCACTATGATCCAATGACTGATAATGGAAAGGGAATAAAAATGTTAAACTAGTTTTTTGTAAGTTAAACTAGTTTTTAATATCTATATGTGCCAATATAATTTTTTTAATTCTTTAAAATATTGTTAATCTATGCTGAGTTTGTTGATACACATAAGTTAAAATTTAATTTAATCACATGAAAATAGCCCGAGTTATTACTTGCAATATCCTTAATAGATGAAGAAATTTTCATTTTGTTTAAATTTAATAAATATTGGTGTAAATCTTTCTAGTTGGCATTAAAATTATTGTCTATCCAGTGGAATATTACCATCATAGAGGCAGCTCTAGTACAAGTTTAAATTTTAAGCATGTTAATGCCACCTTTATCTGAATCCCTTGTGTGGTGTTTATATGCAATTCTGGGTCTTGTGTGATGTTATGAAAATCTCAGGACTGTTCTGTTAAAGTTATTCATTTGTTATTTATTTAGAGTGAGAGCTGTGATCTGAATATTGTATGAGACCTTTGTTAACATTACCATCTTTATCAAATGAAGTCTTTCCTCAAAAGTGTAGAAACTTTTCTTCCAAGTTTGTATTAAATCATTTAGTTCCCATAGAACACCCGCATTATATTTTTATCTCTAGTTTCCTTCCAATATATATCTTTTTAATTTGATTCCCAAATAGTCTAATTCCTGAGATTCTTTCCCTAAATTAAATTCAATATTTAACTTTAGTTTCTGACTGTTATTTAACATAATGCAATTGTTTTTCTTCTCATTAAAAATTAAGTCCCAAATAGTCTTCATAAAGATGAATTACTTTCAGTATTTCTGATAATGATGAATCGAGGTCAGAAATAATTAACATCAAATCATCTGCAAAATGTATAATTTTGGTGATATATTTCTCTCCTCTTTTAATTCCTTAAATGTTTACATTTGTTCCTAGTGCTGATGCCAATATTTCTATTCTACAGTAAATAATACTAGTGAAAGTGGGCATCCTTGCTTAGGCCCCATTTTGAGTTCAAAGAAACCTGATACATAAGCCTCTATTTTAACATATGTTTTATTATCAAGGCAAATATTTTAAATAATAAACTGATGTTTTGAGAGAATCAAAAATAATCCCATACTTTAAATAAACAATTCCAACTAACTGTATCAAACACATTTTCTGTTAAAACTAATTATGACAACCTCATTTGTTTTATTCATTATATGTTGTTGTTGTTTGTCTTTCGGCTTTTTCCGGTAAGGGGTCACCACAGCAGAACTCTGGTCCGCTAATGATTGGCAGTAGATTTTTTTTACAAAATGCCGAGGTGCCAGCTCGACGCCCAACCTTCAACGAAGGCATGCCCATTTACGCATGCATGTCTTTCGAACACTACCCAACCACTGGGAGGACATGCAGACTCTGCACAGAAGGCACTCCCAAGCCAAGCCGAGAATCGAATGGGAGAACCTCTTGCTGTGAGGTAACAACGCTACTGCTGTACCACCACTGCAATATTATTCATTATATGTATTGCAGTTAGCCAACATAAGACCAACCCCTTGGGAGTGAAGTGCTTCACTGTCCTCATGTCCAGAATAAAGCAGCAACTCTCCTGTAGATAATCGACACTGACCAGCCCCTGTCCACCTTGTCTCGCTGATTCCCAACAAACTCAAGTTGTTATTTCTCATTTCTGCTGCCACTTGGGCTGCCTTGCTTAGCTCATACATGGTCCTGACATTCCATGTGCCAATGTTTATTTTCCTGGTAGAGAGAAGGGTGCTCTGCTTTGTTCGGCTTTGGCCACAAAACTTCATAAATCTTCCATTTGAAGGACCCTCCTCTTCCAAGACAAGATTGTCTGTGTCTCCTGTAGTTGGTGTTTTTGTAGCAATTTGTTTTTTACGGGATGGGGTTGGCTAAACAGGCCCAGAGAGCCCTGATTGGATGGGAAGCACATGGCCCCAGGATCATCACAGCTTCATTCCGTACAAAGAAGAAGAAAATTGTAATGAATGTGGTCCAGTGCTACGCACCAACTAATGACAGTGAAGAGGGAGATAAAGATCAGTTTTATGAAAAACTGCAGCAGATCCTCGAGACCTACCCAGACAAAGACCTTACTATCCTTATGGGCGATATAAATGCTAAGGTCGGATCCAGTAACATAGGATATGAGCAAATCATGGGTACACATGCTCTGGGAACAATCAATGAGAATGGTGAAAGGTTTGTTGATCTATGTGCTCTCAATAATTTGGTCATTGGAGGCATTTTTCCCCACAAACGGATACACAAAAATACATGGGTCTCCCTGACTACTCAACAGAAAACCAGATAGATCACATATGCATCTGTAGAAAGTTTAGAAGAACATTACAAGATGTCAGAGTGAAAAGAGGGGCAGATGTAGCATCTGACCATCACTTGGCTAGACTGAAGCTAAAGCTAAAAAGAACCCAGGTTCAAGAGTCATCTAGGAGAATCAAATACAATGTTCATCTATTGAAAGATTCTCAGACAAAAGAACAGTTCAACATTGCACTGAAGAACAAATTTGAAGTGCTACAAGAACTGGATGAGGAGGGTGGAGTAAACAGCTCATGGCAGAATGTGAAAAAGGCTGTAGACTTAGCTTGTCAAGAGACATTGGGACCTAAAAAGTATCATCAGAAAGAGTGGATCACTGCAGAAACACTGGTAAAGATAGAAGACAGAAAGAGGAAGAAGGCAAAAGTAAACAACAGTAAAACCAGAGCTTCAAAGAGCAAGGCCCAAGAAGAACATGCAGATGCCCACAGAGAGGTCAAAAGATGCATTAAAATAGACAAGAACAATTATGTGGAACAGTTGGCAGTTGAGGCAGAACTGGCAGCTTACAGTGGTAACACAAAAATGTTGTATGATATCACCAAGCGACTTTCAGGAAAGTACAGTAAGCCAGAGAGACCTGTTAAAGATAAGCAAGGGAAAACCATCAATAGTATAGAACATCAACTGAAAAGGTGGGTGGAACACTTTGAAGAACTTCTAAACAGACCGTCACCTCTAATCCCTCCAATTATTGAGCCAGCCAATGAAGATCTACCAATCAATTGTGAAAAGCCAAGCAAGGAGGAGATCAGGAAAGCCATCATCCAAATGAAAAATGGGAAAGCGGCAGGACCAGATAACATCCGGCAGAGGCCCTTAAAGCAGACCTGAATACATCAGTGGAGATGTTGTACCCACTCTTTGAAAGAATCTGGGCAGAGGAAACTGTTCCTTCAGAATGGAAAGAGAGCCATCTCATTAAGCTTCCCAAGAAAGGGGACCTTAGCAAATGACAACTACAGAGGCATCAATCTTCTATCAGTTCTAGGAAAAGTTTTCAACCGTATCCTTTTGGAAAGGATAAAGGACACCACTGACAAAAAGCTGAGAGAAGAGCAGGCAGGCTTCCGCAAAAATAGATCGTGTATTGATCAAATTGCAACGCTCAGAATAATTGTGGAACAGTCAGTTGAATGGAATTCACCATTGTATATCAACTTTGTTGACTTTGAAAAGGCGTTTGATAGCGTGGACAGAGAGACACTGTGTTCTGAAGCACTATGGTATACCAACGAAAATAGTAAATTTGATAAAGAACTCATACAATGGTCTATCATGCAGGGTTATACATGGAGGGCAGCTCTCTGAAAGCTTTCAAGTAAAAACTGGGGTCAGGCAAGGATGCTTACTGTCACCATTCCTCTTCCTGTTAGTTATCGATTGGATTATGAAGAAATCTACTGCAGGACAGAAAATGGGATCCAATGGACCCTATGGAATCAACTGGAAGATCTGGACTATGCTGATGACCTCGCCCTCGTCTCTCACAGCCAGCAGCAAATGCAAAACAAGACAAATTTGGTGGCAGTTACAGCACTAGAGGTGGGTCTTAACATTAACAATCTGAAGACAAAGATCCTTAAATTAAACTCCACAAATACTAACCCTATCACTCTGCAAGGGAAGCCACTGGAGGAAGTGCAGTCCTTTACCTACCTTGGCAGCATAATTGACAAGCAGGGCGGATCAGAAGCTGATGTCAGGGCAAGGATAGGAAAAGCAAGAGCAGCCTTCATAAAGTTAAATAGGGTCTGGAAAACAAGAGAACTATCCTTGATCAACAAGATAAGGCTGTTTAACTCTAACGTGAAGTCAGTACTGCTGTATGGGGCAGAGACCTGGGGTTAAACAAGACCACCACTAAAAACTTCAGACATTTACAAATAGCTGTCTCAGGAAGATTCTCTGATTCGATGGCCAGACACTATTAGCACCCTTTTGGAAAGGACCAACCAACTTTTGATTGGGGAAGAAGTTAAGAGGAGGAGGTGGAGATGGATCGGGCATAAAACCAGCAAACAACATTACAAGACAGGCCTGGAATCCTCAGGGAAGAGAGGAAGAGGTCGCCCACCTAAACACCTGGAGGCGAGACTTTGAGGCAGATGCTAAGCTTAGAGGCTACACATGGAACCAAATAGAACAGTTGGCCCAGGACAAGATTCGGTGGAGAGCTGTAGTTGGTGGCCCATACCCTGTCAAGGGTGATGGGCATAAGTAAGTAAGTAAGTATTGCAGTTAATTTTATTTTATTGTAATACTGTTCCTCATTTGCCTTTTGGGTATGGACCCTCTTTGTTCACCATTACTCAGCCAAGGAATAAAGAGCTTCATTCTGTCTGCTATAATGGACAGAAACATTTTATAATCAGCATTTAGTAATGAAACTGGTCTATAAGCAGTGCAGTCTGTGGGATCCCATTTAGGTTTTAAAATTAGGGTAACTAACAAATATTTCCAAGAAGGTGTTTTTGGATTTGACTGAATCATTGTTGGTACTTTATGAAATAAATGCATTACTTTAGTAGGTAATTTTTTTTATAATTCTGGGATTATCTTATCAATGCCTAGTGCTTTATTTATGTTAAGTTCTTTTATTTTTTTAAGTAACTTTGTTCATGGATATTTCAATTTTTAGATTATACTTGTCTGCATTTAAAATATTGGAATCTCTATATTTCTAATTATCAAATTACTATAGTAATGTTTAAATTCAGATAGAATCTCTTCAGTCACAATGTTTTCTTTTGTTGTCATTATTTCCCTTAATCTGTCTCATGTGATTTGTTCTTGCTGAAGTTTCAGAGCTTCTAATTAAGTTATGTATTCCTCTAGGAGGCAAAATATAAGTGGAAGTTTTTAGTTTTTCTAAAGCTAATGTAGTCTTATGTGACAATATATCTCGATATTTCATATTTAAGTCTTATTTGATGTAATAAAGATTTATTTCCCTTTTGAAATTTATTTTAGCTGAATGTATTTTTTCATGTACTTGTAATAAATCTTTGTCCAATGGTTTAGTTTACTTTCTATACCATGTCATGAAGGTACCACAAATGTATGTATTTAACGAATCCCATATCATAAGAATATTAGCTTCATCACTACAATTGCTAGCCAGGAAGGTATCCATTTCATTAAGTAACCAAATTTTGAAATCCTCCTGTTTAATCGTATAAGCTGGACATCTAAACATTAAATCTATTTTGTATTAATTTTAGATAATTTCAGTAGTAAAGCATTATGATAAGGAATAGTGCAAGTCAGTATTCTGAAGTTTTAGATCTTGGATTTGAGATCCTGTGAAATAAAACATTTATCAATTCTTGACTGAGTACTAAAACCTTGAGAGTAGTGGGAAAATGCTAAACAGCTGGTATGTTTTAGTAAAAAATAATCCATTAGGTTTAACATTGCCATCCAGTTATTAAGTGTTTTTGCCATAGCTGATATTCTTGGATCTGAATCACACTGGTTTCAGATTTCCTAAGTATACAATTACATTTCCCTCCTTAGGTTAAACTCTATTTCTTTGCAATTCTGATGCCCATGCCTGGAAACCAATACAAATTAATTTACATCCATAGTCTACTATTATACTCCATAATCACTATTAAAAATAAACCCTTCTGATCTATCTAGTATTTAAACATCTTTTGCTTCACTGTCTCTTTTTGAATTTTTCTTTATGCATATTTGAAGGATTTGATTTTCTTTGCTTCTTCTGTCATTTAGGAGGAACGGTATTGAATTAATTTGGTGTATCTTCATACAGGATTTGTCTTAGGTCCAGCATGTCATTATTACCTTTCTTTGGAAAGCCTCCTTTCTGGCAACATATTTACAGATATGTAGCATTCTGCCATGCAGGGAGTATGAGGTTACCCCTTCACCACTGCACTGTGGCAGCATCAGTGTTTTCTCTCTCATTCTACCCCCTTCCTTTCTCCCCCCCTCCATCTTCTTTTGCTACCCTTTCCTCTTAACCTAAGCAACCTAGTGATCATCTTCAAAACCTAAGCACATTATTTAATTTCATTTAAATTAATAAATAAATATAATTTCTGCCCAATTACGTTTTCTCACCCTTTATGTTATACTTTTTAGAATTCTTGTAACTCAGAAACATGATTCTTTTCTACTAAACTTTATCTTAGTAGCCACAGTGTGGATATTTCCTACATTTCATCTGGATAGCATTTAAAATGTCAGGCCCTCTTTTGCCCTATTTAAAACATTAGTGGTCTCCCTCTAGTGGTTCACTAGGTTCATCACAATGTATAAATCTCATCTTCAGGTGCACAAACACACTTTTCTTTCTGCTGCTTGCTGATCAGAGTATTGAATTAAAGGCATCCTCTACAGTGGCTGATCCTTGAACTAGTGTAAGCAGCCACAGCACCAGGGGATAGTCAGCATCATCTACAAGTCAACTATGGGGTGTGGTGTCACTTTTAAATGCATTGTACTTGACATTCAAATTCCATATCTGAACATTAAGACTTTTTCCTGGTCTGCCTTTCAGAAACATTATACATCTGCCCTGTGTTTCCACGTATGATTTGGGTATTTGACAACCTAATTATGTATGCATAGGCATCATCTCTGCCTGGCATCCTAACTGCAATGTGTTCTGCATCTGTAGCACCAGTAAAGTCTGCATGCAACACCATACTTTGCAGAAACATACTCAACACTAGTCTCATCAATGACTGAGTTATGTCTGTGGTACTTGTGGGCCACTGGTACAGAAAGATACTCAAAACTTGTCTGGTCAATGACTGAGTTATGTCTATGATACTTGTAGGCCTTTGGAATGTTCTTGCTATGACTCTAGACTAGATTGCAGGGAAACTAGGTTCTCTCCTTCCCTATACTTGCATTTCTCTGAACAAATAAAACAGGAAATTAAGAATATACTTGTCCATTCTGTTACAGTTGTACTGATTTTGCCTGCTGAGGAAGATGCCTAATATATAAGCCTAGAAACACATACATGTACATCTAGGGTTCACTGAAGATGCTGGAGTAGCACCATTACTACAGTGTAGGCACTGCCCCTACACTGAGTCCAGACAGTCTGAGAGGCCCAGTCTAATGTTTGATGAATGGATCATCCAAAATTAATTACAACTGCTCATGTAAAAGTTTTTCTTCATAAATTACTTAATCTGGAAGATAAATGGTTTTATTTTCATTTCACAGTAGATTAATCACATTCTGCTTGCCTTTTCAACTTTGTGGGGAAGACAGCAATAGTTGGATTAGCAGCAGACCACTGAGAAAGCCAAGACAAAGCCATGGGGTGCTCTACATTTCCCTGATTGTTAAAAGAAAAAATATATAGTCTAGCTTTGTGACATAAAATGATGACACATTGATAATGACACAGATAATTTGTGTTCAGTTTAGTAGCTGGGATGTTGGAGTAGCTAGGCAAGGAGGGTGGGACCTTGCACATCTTTAGCAGAGAGCAGCAGTCTAACACACTGCAATGCCTGCACCTACTAGACAGAGAATGAGAGAGAAAGACAGACATAGAGATACATGGCAAACAACATATGGGCTGGGGAGATGCCTGACTCTGACAAGCTATGTGTGTTCAGTCATCTGCACAGGCCATATAAAGGACAACATACACTCACAGTCAGTAAAAGGTAAAGCGGGCCTTTACATGTGTGAATGCACGTTAGCTTCCAAGGAAGGGCTATTGAAATAGGAAAAAAATCTGAGTATTTTGAGAAAGATTATGGCACCGCATCCATCATTCAATCCTCACCTTTTGGAGTCTTGGAGACATGAATGGATCACAGCCAGAGTTCTCACCTATATGGAAAATGAACAGTCCAGTTAGGTGGGTGGGTTAAAGCTTGATAGTTACTTGACTGACAATGATTGGGTAGATTATAAGTGATGTATAACATTTGCAACTAAAATTATATCAGCATGGTTTGTGATGTATAATGCTTTCAACTAAAATTATGTCGATATTGTTTGTTTTCATTTAAATTAATGTACAATTGCCTATGTCATAAGTGATAATTTAATAAAGATGATTCTTGTTTAAAAAAAAGACTTGATAGATGGAAACTGTGAAGAAAAAATGAAAACAGTCTGCACTTGAAACAGTCAAGGCTGAAATTAACAAGGGGACTGATGGAGCTGTCACTCTAGGTCCATGTTCAAAATAAATCATGCCATCTCTACTCTTAGTTTAATCTGAAATCCTGTGCTATTGCAACATCAAATAAATAGGCCCCTTATAATTTCTGTTCTAGACTCATGACGCCTGTAATCCATCACTGTAATCATTCATCCTAATTTCAAAGCTAATCCTCAATGAACACTGTAAGGAAAAAGCAAGATGATGAGACAAAATGAACTGAGGAAAAATTAAACTCAATTGCTCATCCAGTATTCCTGACAGAATACTCTGTGGGGTCTTTTTAAAGTCTGCCAACAAATTACCCTCCCAAAACATATGTTCCAAATTACCTCTTTCTTCCCCATGACACCATCAACATTTGCCATCAGCCTGAGGAAAAATTCCTTGGAGTCTGCTTGGGGCATAAACGTACCTATGCAGACACTTCCAGGCAAAAATCCTAACTCTTCTAGACTTTGTTGCATATTTGGGAGCCATGCATATGTCCTCCCATTTTTTCTGTTTGTGAATTGCTTATCTAGTCTCTCTTCCCAATTTTTCCTGACCTCCTCTGATTGATTCCTATAGGTATCATGCAATATTTTACATGCTCTACTAACTGTTCCATTGTTTAATAGCTTCTGTTCTAGATTTGACTACAAACTGAACCAGTGCAGGTCTTTCACTTAGTATTCCTCTATACCTTTCTCTTTACCTATACTGTGATATTGATATGTGATAGGGAAGGCAGTTTCTTCCCTGCAGTCAAAATGTCTTCTTGGTCTCTTCCCATTCTATTACCTTCCCCTCACTTATTATTTGCTCCCAATATCGTGGTTTCTTTGCCAGCTTCCTCCAGTAAATTCCAGCCCCTTCTTGCCCATTCATTGTATCCCTAAATGCAGTCATCCCTATCAGCAGAATCTCTTTTCTCCATTCCTGTGTTGGCTTAGTGCTTAGTATACTTTCTGTTAATTTATGAATATAATATTCTGTATGACTGTTGTCATTCTTCTCTAAGATCTGCATCCAAAATCACACTGTTTCCTTATTTCCACCCACTTCATCATCATCCCTTTCCACTTTGAATTGCAGCTTTCTGCTTGTGTTATGTATAAGAGCCTTAACGGAGTAGCTCTAAAATATTCATTCAAATCGGGTAATCCTAATTCTCCTTGTTCAATTGGAAGGATGAACTTATCCCACTTGATTCCTTCCCTCTTCCCCTACTAGACAAAATCCTTCAACTCTTTATTATTTTCCAAAACTTCTCCTCTGGTTGATAAAAAATATGTTTGACCTGTGCATAAAACTAAATGAAGTAAAAACATTTTTACTGCTTGTATTTTGCTATCCATATCCATAGGCATGTGGGCAGTTTCTCAGTTTTTGTATTATCTATTGTTTATCCTTAGCCATCATAACAAGATCCTTTTTAACCCATACTCCTAAATACTTCATTGTATCATGTTCCAATAAATATGAATATTGCTGAACCAATTTTTGTGTTGGCACACAGTCTGCAGCTATAGCTTTTGCTTTATCTTCATTAAGGTCATATGCTGAAGGAAAAAAATGGAAATTTATATCAGTTTCTTCAACAGCTTTGCCATTCTTTTAGCCATTATATACATAAACAGTTTACAATCATGGTTTAAAATTAAAGTGGACCTGTATGAAGCTGGATCTCATGGGTCTTTATCATCTTTAGGTAATACAGCCACTACAGCTTTTTTTTCCAGAATGTTGGTGTTTAAAATACTGTTAAACAAAACCTTCCAGATCTTTCTTTCCTCCTAGCTTCAAAGCTTCCACTGGAATACCTTCTATTCCTGGAGGCTTTCCTGCAGATCAGTTATACATCATCATTTTTGTCTAATCTCCTCCTATCTTAACTGTTAATTGTTGAGCCTCATCTGCCTCTAACCCTGTCATATTTAAGTATTCCATAAATATTCCCATTTGTGCTTTTTCTTGATTTACTAATTTCTCTGCTTTATACAAGTTTTCATAAAATTTCTGAATATCTCTAATACTTTATGGGATCTCTTGTTATTTTTCTTGTTATAGGCTTCCTAAGTTTGGCAACAACCCTTTCTACTTTCTGTTTCCTAAGTCATTGTGCCAAAAGTTTTTGTGCTCTGGAGTTATTATCATAAAGCAATTGCTTAACAAGAATCTTGCTAAACTCATACATATTATCCAGATAGTCCCTTATTTTTTCTTTAGCACTACACAATTATGCATCTTCTTGTTCAGTGACATTTCCCTTATTCTGTAATACTTTAACCTTTGACAGCCCTCTAAATAATTCTTACTTCTTAACCATATATTTTTTTCTTTGATTTCTATCATATTTTTAAACTCCACCTTTATTTTATCCCACTCACTAGCTATAACTTCTGGAATACTTTCAATCTTTCCTAAAAACACCTCAATAATTTCCACCATGTATTCCTTAAATTCTTATCTTTTTAACAGGTAGGTGGGGAAGTGCCAGTGTTTCATCTTTACTTCCTTACTCTGCATTTTTATTTTATTAATTATTGGCACGTGGTCTGAAATAGACAGATGTGTGTCAAAGTTCTCAATTACATGCACATATTCCTGCAAAATATAACTTCTGTGTAGTCTATTCCTGTTACTGTACCTTGGGAGATACTATGTGAATTCTGTCCCAGTTCCTACTGCTGAATTTGCATCTTCCATACCAAGTATTTTCATAACTGTCTTCAGAAATTTACATTCTTTTGTTAAATTTTCCCTTCTAGGCCCCTCATATAAATCTTCATTGTTGTAAATCAAATCCCAGCCCCACCTATAAGTAATATGTCTTACTGAAATCTGATTCTTCCTCCCCATTTTTTTAAGCTCTGTAAAAGCAGTTTTGGATGGAATATGAATATATGTCATTGTGATTCTCATTCATTACCAGTAGCCTCTTACTACCACAAGTATGCCATTATTATCCTCTGTTCTCTCTTCTATCACTATTTCAGGAGTTAATAGAAATGTTGCACTTTTCCTTTGTCCCTGATATTCTGCTGAATATCTATCCTGAAATCCTTTCTTTACCACATTCACATGCCCAGCTCTTTCCACATATGTCTACTGTAATATTGCTATTTGTACTCTGCATTACTTAATATAGTTAAATATGCTTTCCATTTTGTCTATAACTGTGAGACCATTCACATTCCAAGATAAAATGGCAAGTGTTGCCATTACAATAAGAAGTCATTATTCCCACTTATTACATTTCTGTTTCCAGCTTTTGTGATATATGTACCCACTAATGTTTGGCTGGTTGATTCTTTACATAGCTTTTTCTTATCATCAACATTAGAACCTGTAGATCAGAGTGCAAGTGATGTGTGCTGTATCTCTAAGAAGCATATGTCCAAAAGACTCGTAAAGAAAAAAAAAATTAAAAAACACAAAGGAAAAAAATGGTTTGAAAAACACCAAACTTGCACTTTATTATAAAACACAATGCAACTGGTAAGCGCTTTCATCTGAAATTAACTTCTTCAGACCAAGTCACAATACATCATTAACCCACAATAAATAACGAAATGAAAACCACATGATCAATTAATTCAGAGCATTAACCCTTTCCTTTCCAGTACTATTTTAAAACTTTAACATTAATACCTGGAAAAGCACATCCATTCAGCCTAACTTGCGAGCAATATTCCTTCCAGTCAAGGTCATCCTCAGCATCCCACCTATACTCATAATTTTTCACTTGATCTATCACATTAATGACAGGATGTCACCCATATGATAATAATAGCAATTTTTTCTTTACTGCGATAGATGTGCACTTTTCCAGGTATTAATGATAGACAAAGTTTTAAAATAGTACTGAAAAGGAAAGGGTTAAGGAGCTGAATTAATTGATCATGTGGTTTTAATTTGGTTATTTATTAAGTGGGTTAATGACGTATTGTGACTTGGTCTGAAGAAGTTCATTTTGAACAAAAGCGCTTACCAGTTACATTGTGTTTTATAATAAAGTGCAAGTTTGGTGTTTTTCAAGACTTTTTTTCATTTCTTTAAGAAGCATGTCAAGGCTGTATGTGCACATATAAATTCCTGACTTGTGCAATCCCTAGTGCCATTTTGTAAGAGCAGCCAGAGTGTTAGCATGCATGATCGCAGTTGTTAGTTTGTATATAAGTTGCTTACATTAAAGTCAGTAAACTTCTGTACTGGTGTGTTTGTGTAAAATAAAGCTGCTTGAACAGAACCCAATAAGACTTTTCTTTTGTGTTCAAATTAGGTGTCAGTCAGGTTGTGTCAGAACCAGGATCGAAGAGTGTAATATTCAAAGCCATGAGGTACCAAGATGACAGTGAAAGTAAAACTAAGAGAAAAGAGCACAAAAAGAGCCAGAAAAGAATTAAAGGTAATGAGAAGTAGCACAAACTGTTTATTTGATAGAAAAGGGCAAAATGGGGCATTACAGGGGCACAAACTGCATTAATGAACAAGCGGGAGGCACGAAAATATTGTTAACTAAAGGAAATGTTTAAAATAATGGTATTTGATGAAATGATTAACAGTAAAGTACAATGAGCATGTTTAGACCAAAATGAATGTATTTAAAGCAAAACTGGGCATAGAGTAAAAGAAGCTCAAGAAAAAAACAGTGGGCATGAAAGGGGCTTAAACAAGCAAAACCAATATAATTAGAAAAAAAGGGCACATTAAGCAAAAATAAACCAAGGCAACTGCATATGTTTTGGCAAAGTACTGTGTTTGGGCATAACTATGACTTCTTATTGTATCAAAGGCGTAACTAAAGTTATTTGAATAATTTCAAAGTGTGTAAAAGGTGCCCTACATGGTGTGCTTATTGTTGTGTATGTATTTTGAAGAGTTTATTGTGTACAAAGTGCAACTATTTCATGAAATACAGTCAAAGTGTAGCCATTTTGAAAAGTTTCTTGAGCTGGGTGTGTCTATTCACAAAGTGCTGCTATTACAGTGTGTTTCTTGCACTGTAAAGAGTTGCCTAGCAAGGTACTGCCATTTTGGAGACATTTCAGTGTGCTGTGTACAGTTATTCGCAAAGTGCAATTACTTCAAAATGTTATTGAGTTTTGGGCAAGAGATGTCCAGTTTATCTTCACTATGCAGTTATTTGATATGTTTCTTACACTAAAAGGTGATTTACTGCAAAACGATATTGCAAGAGTATTACAGTGCCCAAGAGTTTTATTTGATTTGCATTGTAAAGCTGTTTGAGATATTTTTTAAAATGATGGTAAATTACTTTAGCCGTGCAAAATGATATTACAAGAGTGTTAAAGTGCCCGAGAAGTTTATTTCACAAAGTCCAATTATTCAAAGGTACTATGAGTTTGCCCATTAGCATAATTTTGAAAAGCTCAAAAAGGTATAAATTCAGAAGCACAAAGGCATTGGACAAAGTTACAAATACTGGCATAAGTTTCTGGCATATGTGCATGTGTGTATGTTTGTGCTTATTTGAAAAATCCTTCACTGGTATCTGTTAATATGGCTGATGGATTTCGAAAGCCCCTACCACTTGTATTTGATCAGAATATTGCAGAGAATTGGAGAATATTTGAGGAAGAGTATGATATTTTTATAGAAACAGCTTATGCAGATTGGGATGCATGCACCAGGGGATTAATTTTGCTAAACCAAGCTGGGTCAGGGGCATAGAAAGAGAGGGTTCATTTGTGTATGCACCAGCAGTATATGAAGAAGGTGAAAACTGTTATATTGTTGTACAGACTGAATCAAGTGAAGACCCTGACTGTTTGAAGCACAGGTTCAGAGAAATGTGTAACCACCAGACAAACATTACATTAGAGAGGCATTTGTTTTACACAAGAGATCAGAAGCCAGAGGAAACATTTGCAGCTTATATAACTGACCTGAGAAACAAAGCTAAAACTTTTCGGTTTGGTGACTTAAAACATGAGTTGATAAAATAAAGGCTTGTGTGTGTGTGTGGTATTAATAGTGCTGCTGTGAGAAAGATTTTACTTCATGATCATGACAGTGATTTAACATTGAGCAGATCCATAGAGATTTGTCAAATCCTTGAGGTGACAGAAAAACACACAAGGTTGCTTGCGAGTGACAAGTGCATGGTTTCAGATGGCTCTATAACAAATGCAGATAGTATGCAACATGTGGCAAATAGAAATAGGCCTGAGCACATGGCAGCCACAATCCCTGCTGGTTCACCAGGAAAACCACGTAGATTTCCAGCATGTTCTAAGAAAGGAGCATGCTCAAGCTCAGTGCAGTACAAGCATGAATCAGCAAAGCCCCAAGTCCAGCTTTATTGTTAACTGTCGCAATTATGGTGCAAATCATGATTCTAAAAGAGAGAAGTGCTTAGCATTTGGTCAGCAATGTCACAAGTGTAAAAAATGGAATCATTTCCAAATGTTTTGCAAATCAAGTAAGCCTCACACAGTTGTAAAGAAAGGTCACACAAAGAAGCAAGTTGATCAAGTAGCACTGAAGCAGTCAGCTTTCTATGTAGATGGTGAAAGAGTTGATGCAGTGAATTTATTACCAAGAAGCAAAGTACTTTGTACTGTCTGGATTTATGGTAAATCCACAGAGCTTAAAGGAGACACTGGTTCAAAGTGTAATGTTATATCAGCAGCAGACACATTTGCTAAAGTGAGAACTAACGAACAACTCAATGTGGCCAGTAGTCAGAGATTTGTTGCTTATGGAGGTGAAGAAATTCAAACCGAAGATTCAGTGATGCTTTCATGTTATTTGGCCGAGAACTGTTACAACTTGTTATTCTATGTAGTCCGAAGACAGTACAATCTTTATTGGGTCTCAAATATATTTTAAAAATGAATCTGCTTTCTTTTGCTAAAGACGTTCATCATGTAAGTGCATTTCCGAGTTCTAATTTTTCTGAAGCCATTTTCTCAGAGTATGCTGATGTTTTCAGTGACAAGTCAAGCAAAACTCAAGTTGTGTATTCCATGAAGTTAGACTCAGAGGTCATGCCAGTAGTCAGACCAGTGAGAAGAGTTCTGATAGCTATGCAGGATAAAGTTAAGGCTCAGATGAATGAAATGATGCAGCAAGGTGTGATTTGTCCAGTCACAGAACCAACTGAATGGGTGTCGTCCATGGTAGCAGCTCACAAAAAAGGCTCAGATGAAATCAGAATATGTACTGACCGAAGAGATCTGAACAAAGTAATAAAGACACCATATCATTCAATGAGCATGGTCAAAGAGGTTGCAGCCTTAATACAGAATGCCACTGTTTTCTCTGTCTTGGATGCAAAAAGTTCATTTTGGCAAGTGATGCTTGATCACAAATCCTTATTTCTAACTACTCTTTTTGGCAGATACAGATTTCTAAGGATGCCATTTGGAATAAATTATGCAAGTCTTTCAGCATGCAATGGAGCAATTTTTTTCGGTTAACCTTGTGCCATAATTATAGATGATTTATTGGTTGGAGGCAATGGTGAAGCAGAGCATGACAGAAACCTCAAGAAAGTTCTAGACAGAGCATGTGAAGTAAACTTGAAGCTCAATCCTCGGAAGTGCAAATTTAGACTCCCAGAAGTTACATATGTAGGTCATTTCTTCACGAGTACAGGCTTCAGACCAGACCCAACCAAGCAAGCAGCTATTCTTGAGATGTCAGCACCAGATAATGTACAAACTCTACAGTGTTTCCTAGGAATGGTCAAATATTTAGGCAAGTTTATACCAGACTTCAGTGAGTTGACAGCACCTTTAAGAGAGCTAATGAGGAAAAAATGTTGCATGGTCATGGTTGGAACAGCACCAGAAAGCATTTGATGACCTTAAGCAGAAAATTACCACCCCACCTACATTAAGATATTATGATGTGAACAAACAAGTTACTCTTTCCTGTGATGCTTCAAAATTTGGTCTTGGTACAGTTATACTTCAAGAGGGCAGACCAGTAGCCTATGCATCTAGAACACTTACCCAAACTGAGATGCAGTATGCTCAAATTGAGAAAGAGCTTTTGGCAATAGTATTTGCATGTTCCAGGTTTCATAATTATATTTATGGTTGTGCTATTCAGATTGAAACTGACCACCAACCTCTAGTTACTATTCTAAAGAAGTCTATGCATTCCATTCCAGCGAGATTACAAAGAATGATGCTCAGATTGCAAAAGTATGATTTTAAAATGGTCTACACGAAAGGCAAGTTACATTATCTGGCTGATACCTTATTAAGATTGCCCAAAAATACAACAGAACAGCTTGACGCAGAGAATTTTGACTTTGATGTGATGTCAGTTCATAATTTTTTCCACCACTAGACTAAAGAGATCACACTCAGACTGATCCAATTTTACAAAGGCTCACTCACTACATTAATGTTGGATGGCCGTCAAAGCAATCTAGTGTACCACCTGAAGTGCAAACCTATTTTCCTTACAGAGATGAATTGTTGATGGAAGATGGCATTATTTTCAAAGGTCCTAAAATTGTTCCTGCTTCCTTACAACAAGAATATATTCACATTTTGCATTGTAGTCACCCAGGATCCACACCCACTAAGAGAAGAGCAAGAGAATTAATATTTTGGCCTTCATTACCAGAAGGCATTGATAAAGTACTTTCTTCTTGTTCAATATGTAATAGTACTAGACCGCATTTGCAAAGAGAACCACTTCAGCTATGTTCAGTTCCTGAACTACCTTGGTCAGCAGTTGCAAGTGATATCTTTGAGTGTAGCAATCAACACTACTTGGTTTTGGTAGACTGTGATTTGAATTGGTTTGAGATTGCTCTACTACCTAACCTAACATCCACTACTGTTATTACTAACTTGAAACATCATTTCTCAGTTCATGGTAGTCCACACAAACTTCTTTCTGACAATGGTACTCAATTTACTAGCCAGTTGTTTCAGAAATTTTCAAAAGAATGGGACTTTGTACACATCACTAGTAGTCATGAATATCCTCAGTCAAATGGTCTAACTGAACGTGCAGTGCAGAGGACAAAGAAGTTACTTGAAAGGTCAAAACATGACAATACCGATGTGTTCTTGAATTTGCTTAATCTCAGAAAAATACTATGTGATGATATTCTTGGCTCACCTGCTCAAAGACTACCTTCCAGGCAAACTAGAACTATACTACCTATTACTTCCAGTTTATTGAAGCCTAAACCTAAGAACAACAAAGCCATTAACTCTCAATTGCTTAAGAAGCATAACATCCAGAAATCTAGTTACGACAGATCGAGCAGATTACTTCATCCACTGAGGGAAGGAGAGGTGGTATGAATCCAGACAACAAAAGGTTTTGATTGAATTGGACAGATACAGGCATCTGTGCCGAGCCGAGATCTTACCTGTTAGGCTCCGACGGTATGGAAGTATGGAGTATAGGAGTAACCAAAGGCATCCTCTTCCTGTACCAGAATTATCATCACCATCACAACATTGTTTCTGTGATGCAGACTTCAAATCTAAGAGTGGATCAGACACTGTTTTCATACCAAAATGTGTTCAAAATTCTGATTCCATTCCAGAAAATGTTCCAAACATTCTACAGGTCAAACATTTTGCAGAGACATGTCACACAATATGGATGAGTATCTAAGCTCAGTGTGAAATACGCAGCAATGTGGACTTGATTTTATATATATATATATATATGTGTGTGTGTGTGTGTGTGTGTGTGTGTACTTAGTATTGTATAATGCATGACAAAGAACTACCTGTCATTTCTGAATGCCAAATAGACTCATAATGTTGCATGATCTATTTCTCAAAGAGGGAGAATGTAGCTCAGAGTGCAAGTAATGTGTGCTGTATCTTTAAGGAGCATGTCAAGGCTGTACGTGCACGTATAAATTCCTGACGTGGAATCCCTATTGCCATTTTGTAAGAGCAGCCAGAGTGTGAGCATGCATGATCGCAGTTGTTGGTATATATATACAAGTTACTTAAGTTAAAGTCAGTAAACTTCAATAGTGATGTGTTCGTATAAAATAAAGCTACTTGAACAAAACCCACGAAGACTCTTCTATTGTGTCCAAAGTAGGAGAGCGACAGAACCTATGTCACATTTTACAAGACTTTTTGTTTTACTGGAAACCCTTAATAAACCCCCTGCCAGACCCTGGTAATTTAATACACACACACAAAGCTATGTACATCTTAAAATAATAAAGTTTAACCCTCCTAATAGGAACATATATCATAGGATCATGGGAAGTTACTAGGCTAATGGCCCTGAGGCCCTTAAAAGCTGAACCAAGTCCTACCCTTATTGCTACTATCAGAACCTAATGCCTGTGTCCAAGAGGGACATAGGTGGAACCCCATGGGTGAATTTACAGTTACCTATCCAATCATCCAGATTAAGTTTAAAGAGGGTCACTGAGTGGCTCTGCATAACATGAAGTGGGAATCTGTTCCAAAGGTGTGGTAACCTCTGGGAGACAAATCTGTCCCTCCAAGCATTTTCTATTAATGTCACTTAGCAGGTTAAGGTCTTTAGAGTGAGTAACCCCTGTACTATTTGCAGCATTTCCAATAAAGCAGGGACAGAGATTGCCTTATATGCAAGGCAGGGATTGCATTTGAGTAAAACAGAAAAAAGTGACAGTGATTTCGGATGACCCACATAGTACGGATGTGGAAGACCTTGAATTTTCCTTGTGAGGAACCTTTGTGGTTTCTCCAATTGCTGCAGGTGCTTGGAAAGGCACATACCAAAAGGGGTGTTGTACTCAATTATTTGCCTGATGAGGAAGAGTACAGGGAGGTTATAACTTCTTTATTTCTGCATGCAATGCCCTTACTTATGGGATGAGCAATATAGAATGCCCTTCTTACCACTGTGGAGTCATGATGATCAAAGATAAGATTGCTGTCAACCTGTGTGGCCAGGTCTCTCACCACTAAGTGTGTACTTAAGGTGTTGCTATTGATGTGGTAGTTAACGGGAACACCACTCTTACTGAAAGGGATAATAGTACTTTTTTGCCTTGAGCTTAAGGCCATGACTTTGGCACCAATCATTTGTTTGTGCAAGATGCTCTTGTAGAATGTTGACATCATTTGGAGATTCTATGACCATTCCCAGTTTGCAGTCATCAGCAGACTTTGTCAGTCACAGACCTTTATTTTTTTGTTGTACTCCGGAGAAATAGATTCCAAACAGTAGAGGTCCCAGGACTGATCCTTGTGGAACACTACTGGTTACAGGTCTGCTGTTGGAGGTGGAGTCCTCTACTTTGACTATATGGGTTCTATCAGTGAGCCAGTTACCGACCCATCTAACGATAGAAGGGTTGATGCCTATTTGGGTGTTTGTCAATGAAGCCTGAGTGGGGGATAGTGTCAAAGGCCTTGGCTAAGTCTAGGTAGGCTGTATGCACAGATTTCCCCTCGTCCAGGGCCTTGGTGACTGTCTTGAAGAAGTCCACCAGGTTTAACAGTCATGATCTCCCTTTAACAAATCCAAACTGAATAGGGTAAAATGTTTGGAGATTACCTATATCTTTGTTTATAAGGTCCGTGATGATTCGCTCCATGGCCTTGCAGATAAGGCTAGTCAGGCTAATAGGTCTATAGTTCCCAGGCTCAGTGGAAGCACCACCTTTGTGCAATTGAATAACTGTGGCCATTTTCCATTCAGCTGGGATGAAGCTGGTCCTTAGACTATGACTGAAAAAGAGTACCCAATGGTGTTGCTAATTCTTGTTGCAGTCTATATAGGATGTAGCCTGGGATGTTATCAGGTCCCACAGATACTGTGTTTTTGGCTTTTGAGAGGGCATTTACAACCTGCTCTTTAGAGATACAAGGTAAGGGACAGGTGGTAGGGATGTTGTGGAGTACGTGTGGCAGGGATAAGGGAATGAAGTTTCACAGAACCTGTCTGCCAACAGGTTAGCTATGTTCACAGGCTCAGTATACGCGGTATCATTGACTACCAGTACGGCACAAATCTGGGCCTTTCCTTTTAGGCTACAGATGTAACTTAAGAATGCCTTATGGTTGTCCTTAGTTGAGGAAGCTAATTTGGATTCGTAGTTTGCTTTGGAGGACTTCACAAGAAGGCTTGTTTGTTTGTTTAAGCTGAGGAGAGAGTTTAGGGCTTTCTCCTTCTTCCTCTTAGACCACAATGTCTTCTTATTATTGTAAAGCCTGTTAATATCAGTTACCCACCAGGCAGGTTTGCTCTTCCTTGAGGAGCTTGTTTTGGTCTTATCACGTATGGCTGAGTCAATGCAGTTATGCAGGTATTTGTATAAAGTATTGGTGTAGAAGTTGGCATAGTTGCCAATTCCATTGGGGGGGGGTGCGGTGAAGCTATTTATACCATCCCATAATAGGTCATAATCTGCTTTGGAGAAGTTTTTTAGTTTAGTTGCTGCTGGGGGGGCAGGTTTGATAGTTATTTTGAATGAGACTAATTTGTGGTCAGATCTCACCAGGGAAGACGTCACAGCGGAGGTGCTACATTGGTGTCCCATACTGGTAAGCACCAGATCCAGGATGTTGGTACCCCTTGTGGGGGTGTCAACCAGGTGGTCCAGGGTACTGGAGTTAATGAAGTCAAGGAACCTTTGGGCAAGTGAGTTTGAGAATGAATAATTTATCTGGTCAATGGAGGGGTAGATGATGTCGCCCAAAACCATGGTGTTTGGATGTATCTTAATAGTTTCAAGTAGATCCAAATAAACGGAGTGGGTGTCCTAATTCAAGGAGGGGATCCTGTAGCTGGTATTGACTTGAATAGGGGTTCTACCAACAGTTAACTGCATCTTAAGTATCTCCAGGGAATCATACTTTTTAACCAATCTTTAATGAATATTGATACACCAACCTCATTTGATTTTCACTCCTTCAGTTTGTTATCTAAACATGGGGAAGGAGGTGTAACCTGGTATGGCTGGGGTGCTCTCTACAGTCTTGAACCAGGTCTCTGTGACTGCAAAAATGTCTGTGTCATCCAAGGTGAGAACTGCTTCTACTGAGTGCAGTTTCATGTTAAGACTCCTAGCATTTAGCACTATAACCTTGAGGTTGTTTTTAGATGGCGTTTTTATGTACAGAATTTTGTCCTTCAGACACTGCCTAAAAAGGCATTATGAGGATGGTAACAGTCTTAGCCAGTAGCCGAAATCCCAAGGGTGACAGATGAAGACCATTTCTGACAAAGCATTGAGGTCTGCCGATCATGTCATCCCAGGCTGACAGATACTGGATCCCCTTAGAATGACACCAGAAACTAAGCCAATTATTGAAGTCAGTCATTTTCTGTTTGTAGTGAGGCATCATCCTAGGTGAAGGTAAAATGCTGCTTAAGGCTAGGGACATACCTGCCTGAGACACATAATCCGAGAGCTCAGTCGTGTCCATCTTCATATAGTCCAGAGAGGTACATCTCAAGTTGTTCACACCAACATGGACTATGACATAGTCATAACAGTACCTGCTGTTGAGAGACTTGAGTGCATGTATGATAAGGGGAATGCTAGCACCTGACAGACAGCTGACCATGACATTTTTCTTATCCAGCCTGGTGAGAGGGACATCTGTGTGTCTCATGATGGAATCACCTATGACTAATATGTTTGGTTTTGTGTTTTGCCTTAAGGGCTTGACAGGTGAGACACTGGTGCTTGAGCTATTATGTGTATTGTGTTCTGCAGAAGAAGTAGTATGTGTAGTGTGCTTGTGTTTGTGTTTGGGAGGTCTCTAGTGTTTAGGTATGTTTCTGGTGAGGATCTCCGCATATGTAGGTATGTGTGATATGTGTTTTGGTGGAGTAGGAGGTGAGGTGTGCATGCTGACAACCCACTCATTGCCATATGAACTCATTGGTGTGTGAGAGAGCATGGATTCAAGGTTCTTAATATAGTTGCATCTCTCACATGTTGAGTTTGTATGGACTAGGAGTAGAGGGCTGTCGGTGAACATGAGGCAGTTGCTACACTCCCTCAGGATGCCCATGTTGACCAAACTGGCTGGCTGGAGAAACTGTGGGAAATTGTCCATCCATAGTGTTAGGTAAATTTATATGGTCAGGAAATGAGGTCACACTTAGGAATGGCTAGTGGGTGAGAGGTGTGTTGGTACCTCTGATGTTAGGCTTTGTGCTCCACCTGACAGTAGAGTAGAAAACCCCCTGGAGGACCACTGCAACATGCTAAGGGAAATTTTAACAAGCACAATGTTTGTGTCTCTAACCACCAGTGGTAACCACCGCCACATGGCAGTGCACGATGGTGTGCTGCACACAAACAAGCACAAACATGGGGCTTAAATAAAACAAGAAATTACCCTTTTAACTCACACTAGTCAATAAGGATGCTCTCTCTGAGGTCTAGTCCAATCACCCCCGATTAGATGGGACCCAGACAACACTCTGCAAGGGTGCAGAAGAGTCTTCACCAACAAGGATGATTTGAATTTGATGCACAGAAGTTACAAAACAGACCCACAACCAACAAACCTGGAATTGGGCTATGCTACAGCTGAGCTAGTACAGTATAAAGTAAAATGTGGCAAAAACAGTTCATGCAAATACAAATTTAAAGTGCAATATAAGAGCAAAAACAGGAACTTATAGTTAGTTGGAAGCAACTGATGCCTCAAATCTTTCAGTATCTCAGTGAAGAACTGGTTTTAATGCTCAAGTGATAACAAACAGTCTAGATTCAGCAAACCTGAATCTGGCCTATGCTATAAAATGCAGAAGTACTAGAAATTCAAAGTGATTAAAATCACAGTCACAGCAGCAAAAACAGTTTAAATAAAGCAGCAATAATTCGCCAGCAATTCCCAGCTTAGAAGGGTGTAAGCCACATTCTCCCATCCTCTTAATGTAAAACAACTAGTTTTGGAGCCCAAGTGCTTAAGTCAAAACTAAGACACTTCAGAATAACTGACAATAGACCTTCAAATAAGCAGTTTTTAGCTTAGAAGGGTATAGGCTGCCCTCTCCTTCCACAAGAGTTTACAGCACAAATCTTCCTAATGTAAAGTAACTGATTTGGAACCCAAGTGCTTAAACCAAAATAAAAACACTTAGAATAGCAGGCACAGTAAGCCTTTACCAGCAATTCCCAGCTTAGAAGGGCATAGGCCACAGTCTCCTGCCACAAAAGAGTCTAGACCTCAACTCTCTTAATGTAAAATAACTGGAGCCCAAGTGCTGAATCCAAGATATTTCAGATTAACACAATGAGCCTTCAACCAGCAATTTCCAGCTTAGAAGTGTGTAGGGTATCTTCTCCCGACACAAGAGTTTAGACCACAAAACTTCCTAATGTAAAATAACTGGTTTGGAACCCAATTGCTTAAACTAGAACAAAAACACTTAGAACAACAGGCACAATATATTTGGGCTTGGAGCCCATGTGCTTAATCCAGAACTAAGACACTTTCAGAATAAAAGACTGTGAGCCTTCAACCAGAAATTCCCAGCTTAGAAGGGTGCAGGCTATCCTCTCCTGCCACAAGAGTTTAGACCACAACACTCCATAATGTAAAATAATTGGTTTGGAAGCCAATTGTTTAAACCAGAACAAAGACACTTAGAACAACAGACACAATAAGTTTGGATATGGAGCCCAAGTGCTTAAACCAGAACTAAGACACTTTTAGAATAAAAGACACAATGAGCCTTCAACCACGAATTTCCAGCTTAGAAGGGTATAGGCTATCCTCTTCTGCCACAAGAGTTAGACCACAAATTTTCCTAATGTAAAATAACTGGTTTGGAACCCAAGTACTTAAACCTGAACACACAACAAGTCTTCACCCAGCAATTCCCAGCTCAGAATGGCAGAGGCTACCCTCTCCTCCCACAAGTGTGTAGACCACAAACCTTCTTAATGTACAATAACCGGCCTGCAGCCCAAGTCCTTAAAACAAAAGTAAGAGGCTTAGAATAAGAATTACAAATTAATCAGGCTACTAACATATAGTAATAGATGCAGCAGAATAAATGCAATTGAACACTTTTAAGAAGAAGCAGCAAAGGCAAAATAAAGTAATAAAGTAATAAAGTAGAAAGATACACAAATACAGTAAAAGAAGCTGAATAAAGTGTATTTTTAAGTAGTAAGGGAAGAAAGAGACAATAATTCAAGGTCAAGAAACTAAGGGGTGGGCCTTCCTAAATTATCTCACTCTACACAGTAGAAAAAGCTGATGTGATAAGACTGGGAGGAGTGTCCAATATCAAATTTATAGTAGAGGAAGATAACTCAAAAGCCAACAAGTTTTAAGAATACAACAACAGTTGGGCCGGTGGATGGTAAAAATAAATTGGAGACAGATATCAGAACAGAAGCAAGGCAATCAACAACCTAAGAGCAGTACAGTTAAAATTTCTTTAAAAAATGCAGGCAGAAAAAAAGAGTGGTAATAAATAAATGCAGCACAGAGTTATTAAATATCACTGAACAGAGCAAATGCAAAAAATATACTTATATCAGCTTTGTATTTCCAGATGCTTTAAAAGCAAGGCAAATCTTGTAGCCACAGTCCCAAATAGACAACTGCAAGCACAGGCCTTAACTAAACTAAAGGTGAGGTTATCCTTGCTAAGATACATGCCATTGCTTGTGTTTCTACTTACGCTAACCGGTGTTCATTCTTTCTTTCTTTATTCCCCTCCCAGATGTAAAAAACAACTTGCATGCTTTCAATTCCCCACAGGTTTAACAAAAAGTCAACAAAAATTCCACTCTTTCTGCTTTTTCATACACAGCAGTTAATTTTATAAATGCAATTAATGCACCTCAGTCTTAGATTTATTCACTAATTTCTTTGCTGTTGGTCATCTTCTTGTTTATCTCCATCTCCCAATTTCAGACTCGGGTTCATTTCCAATGTACACCTGGTTCTTCCAGTCAACTCCTGTGCTTTTCTCTGTCTTTCATGTATTTTCCGTTAGAACAATTGAAAAGATTTAACTGGCAAAGTGTCTCCATGTGCTTTATTATCAGAAGAATGAGAAACGGAACCCCCCTCTGCTTGATGGCTCACTTTCTGTTGGACAAAATATTTTGTATTTCCTCCTTAGCCTGTTCTACATCAAAAATTACTTTGATCCTCCAAGAAAACATATTTTCATGACAGTTAGATAGAGCAGCTTGAATCTCACACCTGTCTGTCAACATTCCGATTGCCGGAATAAATGTATTTCTCTTCTGCCTGGTGTACAGTGAATAATCATTTTCCACAAACATGCTACTGTCTCTAACTTTTAGTACTTTGCCTTTTTGCTACAGCATTGTCAGGATCAAATCTTTCTGCTGGTAGTGTTGCATCTTTACTAATACAGGTCTAGGCTGCTTTCTCATGGTCAGGTTTGGAACATACAGAATTAACAGTTCCTGTTGTGGAATACCAGTCCAGTTGCTTATTTGTGCCTCCAGTTGCTTATTTATGCCTTCATAAAATTAATACAGTCTGTTCCTTCTAGTTTCTGTGGTACAGCAGAAAATCTTAGATGTTCCCTACTTGCTCTGTTTCCTAATTCTATCATTTTTGAAAAATCCCTTCTTGAGCAGTCTTAGACAGCCATTTCTTAATTTCACCCTTGGATTTTTGCAGTTTCATCAGCTCATTTGAATATCTGTTTAAAGCTTCTTCCATTTTTTCCACACTTTTATTTGAGTTGACATACTCTTTCAGTGTTTCATTTATTTTAATCAGCTATCAACTATCTCCTTTTGCTTCCCATCCTGTAACTGACTCGAGTGAGTCTAGGTCTACTAACTAACATTATCATCTAGTATTTTTCTGCATATAATGCCAGAATGTGGCAAAAATGTCAATGAGCTGAGGAGTTTCTTAAAATTATTTTAGGGATTCTTATTTTATGGACCATTCAAATGATGCATTATTTTTATTAGCTCTCTCATTGATGCAGGGATGATATTAAAACCTTTTACAAATGTCAAGCTTCAGTTAGCAATACACATATCTTTTCTCTCTTCTACACTGGTAGGTGCTAAATGTCATGTATGCCCCTTGTTTTAACTAGGTCAGCTGATGTCCCTTTGACATATGAGCCCCAAAATGCATGTGTTATCACAGGGTCAGTTTGTAATAATTCCTGAGGGTTCTGATAATTCAGAGGAGTTACTGGTCTGGCAGTGCAGATGATCAAGACTATAAGCTGCAAATAAGCTGCTTCCTGTAGTTCAGGATGTGATTTCCTTAGCCTCCACTTGCCTACCATATTATTCTGAGCAGGTCACTTAACCACACTAGGTTCTCAGGTCACTCCTGAAAAGGGACACATGCCCAGTGGGTTCATTCCATTAACAAAAGAAGTTATTATGTTCATTCAACAGGCTGCTTCATCTTTTTCTTTTGTTATTGTTATGGCTTATATTACTTAGTACTGCTATTATTCCTATTGACTTATTGAGGGGTAACTCAAGATCTGACCAGACCCACAAAGCATCTTGCAAATAAAATAGCTTTTGTTTCTTTATTATTCAACTTTGATTCTGTCTCAGAACAACATAACAGATGGGATTCAATCCTGACCTGCAGTCACTCTTGGTTGTATTTGTAGGTTTTCCCTAATTCTGTATGTTTCCCCATCCAGTAATTTGGCTTCCTCTCACCTCCTCAAACAGGCAGACTGAAAAGCTAATCAAAACTGTTCATACATGCTCAGGTCAGTGGCTGAAATCGGCATATGATAATCAGCTAACAACTGAATAAATAAAAAAAAGTTCACGGAGAAATTCTCTGAGTTACAGGCATAAAGCATCTGGGCCAAAAAATTTGCACCTTTAGGTTCATAACCTTTACTATTAACTCTGGCTTTATACTGTTATTGTGTATTGAGAGGTGTGTTCTTTCATATTACATCATTTTTCACTGTATTTGGACACATTCAATTTGTATGGCACTATTATCTCTATTTGTGACTCTGTATTACATTTTGTCTTGACACTTTTACTCATACTTTTGCACAATCTTATAAAGTGGTTTTACTTCTTATTAGTTGTATGCATTTCTTATTCCTGTGTAGCTATTGTCCTCCCCACTCCCTTTTATCATTGTCTACATGTTTGTGTTATTCTTATCCACATATTTCTTTTGTTGAATTGTGTATTTTAACATGCCTCTAGCTTTGCATCTTTCTCAGTCTTCTTGGGTTGTATCTCTAATGCCTTTATTGTAAATTCTAACATTTTTCTGTAATGGGTATTTCTGGCTTCTATTGGTGCATTTTTTCTTTAATCTTCCCAAACAGAATTAAATATTTGTGCTCTAACTTTTCAGGCACAGATTCATCATTTCTTTGCTATAGCTGTTGTCTTCATGTTACACAACTGTTCTCATTTTCTCCATGCTTTGCTCTTACATTTCAAAAAGACATATTTTTCTTCTTCTTGGCTGAATGTAGCTCTACACCTTTAGAATCATTTTGCGAGTCTTCCATAATATCATACCCTTAAACATTACCTCTTGCTAGTTGCAACAACAGAGCTTTTAGTCTTACATCAATTGCTATGTTAATGAGAATGGCATAGATGCTGAATCTAGCACCCACTCTCTTGCAATGTGGTTTTATATAGTGTGCATCACAGGCTCTTGTCAAATACTGACAGAGTAGGTATATAATTTTCTTTTATACATGCTTGCACTTTACTGCTTCTGGCTACCTTTTTTCTATGTACTGTTCTTTCAAATGTATTAACTGCCTGTTTTCTCTATTTTTCTAATTTCTCCTTAAAGTAAATTAAAACTTACATAATTAAAGTTGTTTTTCTGCTTTCAGTGGTTATATCTTCATTTACTTTTTAAGTAACAAACCAGATGCTTCTCAGTTACTTGTACTTGTTAGAAGCCAGTAAAGCACTTCACTCAGCACCACATTTATTGCTGTCATGTATGGAGTACAGTAGCATCAGGCATATGCCATAAAAAAAAGTCACAAACATAATACTTGTAAACCGGTAACTGCATAGAGAGTAGTGGTTCCATACAGAAAAGGCAATCTTTTTATGAACAGTAAGTAGCTCAGGAAAGGTTATTATTTGCTTAAAAAGGGTACATTTAGCTTTAGTTTAGTAGTCACACAACCATAAATTTGGCATACTAGGTCAAAACAAAATCTTAATTACAAAACTAATTCTACATTTTGTAGTCCAGAACAAGATAATGGACCCATCAATGGTTCAGGATGCAACAGCAAGTTTATATTTAATGTGTACTTCTTGGAGCACTTTTTTTCCAGAATTTCAGTTTGACCTATAAAAACTTATCTCCAATAATTATTAGTAAATCAATGTTTTGGACAGGCATGGATTTCTACATGAAGTAGCAAATTACCCTTCGTGTAGCAACCAGATTTATGAACCTGGTAGAGGGGAAAATGGCAGACTAATGCCAGCTGTTGCCCCATGAGACAGTTGGCTTACACAGCTTCATGGTCTGGATAATTATTCTTTAATGTATATGGCTGACTAATAATCAAATATTCATGCATCTTTCCTTTCACAGATGTGGTTATCTGCAAATATAATCCTTATTCATAAATTAATGAATTAATTAATTAGGTTCTCTAACAAATGTGAACAATTATTTGACATTTAGCTTAGCTGATAATTTCTTTTGGTGTTTGCCATTGTTCTTTTTTATTTTTGTGTGCTAATAAAATATGTATTTTCATCTATAACAGATGTATATCACCACTGTTTTATAAACTGAAAATGATATTTACAAATGTTATCGAATAAAATGAACTGGGTAGAGAAATTTGCATCCTGGACTACTTTCAACATCAGTGCTAGTTGATATAAGTGAAGCTTCTGACACAACATCTAATAAAAGGGTATTTTAAAAGTAACATATAAGATTCATCCCATAATTAAATACATTTTACAGTAGCTCTTAAACAGAAGATAGTGATTGGTGGTTGCTCAGTTGACTGATATTACTAGCACTTACAAAAAGCTTTGTAGTTGGGCCAGTTCTCCTGAGCAGTATGAATGCGTGCACATAACACTGTACAAGACTGTACTGATGCGTTGTATTTAGACCAGTTTTCAGTTTGGTGTGAATGTGTGTTCATAACACTACTCAAAAGTGGACTGATGTACGAATTTCAGACAGTTTTCCAGTTAAGTATAAATGTGTCTACATTACACTATACGAGTGGAATGATGCTTCAAATTTCAGTTCTTCAGTACAGCATGAATGTGTGTTATGAAGCACTATACAAGATTAAATATTTGAAATCAGTACTGCATCAACATAGTTCTTCAGTGCTCCACACAGACTAAAATAATTTGAAGACTGGAGATTTGAATAGACTATCCTGAAATCTTTCAATAAGGAACTCTAACACCTGAAGTTACCTTGTTTTTTTTTTTTAATAAAACACAAGCTTTCTAATACAAATAATGTAAAATATTGGGTACACAATAGTTTTAAAAAATCTTTAATTTTAAAAACAATATATGTGCTATAAGGACAGCACATACTTATGTCCCTCTTTGACATCTACAGTAAACACAGTAGTGCATGAGTAATGAAAGATAAAAAAATAGAAATGTTGAAGGTGAAAAATGCATAGCAAAAAATTTGCCCCAAATTAAAGACAAAGCACATAATTTGCTTATACATGTCTTAAGACAAATAGCCTGTAGTAGTCATTATGCTGATCAAGGACTGAAGCTGATGTCACAATTTCAAATTATGAAGCAAGAAACTGTAAGGATATTATTTTCCCTCCATAAATTTAATACAAGTTGGCAACTTTTTATACTCAGTGGGTGTCACAGCTTTGAAATAAGCTACAGCTGAATATAAGTCTCTGTACTTCTCACTATTATACAACTTTGTGTCAGTGGTAAAAAGTAAAATTTTAATTCAAGGCATTCTTCTGGTCCTGTTACATTAGCACTAAAATGGACTACCCATGATTCTGTTCCCTTTGACACCTCACTGGATTTTAATGAATTCCATTTAACTCCCTGTGTCCTTTAGTCGTCATAGTTTTACCTCTACCACCACCAAAGACATATTCCCAGATTATGTAATTTATACATAATCCTTCTATGTGGTGTCATGACGCATACCATGGGAAACACTAAGCAAAATATATCTGCCTTCCGCTTCTGATCTTCTATCCCTGTTACCTAGTCCAAAAACAATAGGAGATGTTTTGGCCTGAATTTTCTGTTATGTATCCATGAACACTTTGGTCCTGTGCTCCACAAAATGCAGATAATGTCAGCACCGACTCCATAATTTCTCCCTAAAATCAGCATGAAACTGACAGGCATATACTTTTCCATATCAGGTTTGGTCCCAATTCTTTGGAAAAAGAATTACTTTTGCCTTCTTCCATCTGTCAGAAACATTTTGAGTTGACATACTCCTTCATTGTTTCATTTACTTTCCCAATTTCCCAGTTGAAACAGTTCCCCACAGAAAACTTCTAGGAGTCCTTATTGATGACCAATTAAAGTTTGACATCCACCTACAAACTAATATTAGGAAAACACATAAAAAAATTGGTATATCGGCACAATCATTATCATACCCCCTCAACCAAACACACCCTCTCTACTACCTACCTCATTCCCCTCTCTTCTTTACAGTGCCTCTCCTTACCAATCTTCAATCCTCCCTAAAGTCTAAACTCGGTTCCTGCTACAACAAAATCTCTAAGTTTGCTACCTGATCCAAATCCTCCTCCCACCATTGTAAGGGTCTCAACTCCATGAATTGGTTGGTTCATAGGTAGGTACTAGGCTATTGGCCCTAAGGTTTATATAAGCCTAGCCAAAAGGTACCCTGGCTTTCGCCACCCAAGAAAATTATTTTCCTGTGCCACTGTCAAGCAGAGCCACAGAAGTGATCCCCGGGGTGAAAAGATACAGAACTGCTTATCTTTCCTACATTCATACTGCCCAGAAACTCATCTTCAAACCCTCAAATTGTCCTACACTCTCCTCCACCTTCAAAATGCATCAGCCCAGCAGACTACTTAGGTCCAACAATCAGAACCTCCTGGAAGTGTACAAGCCAATATGTACTCCAGGGACACTTCTATTATCTTTCTCCCTAGCATGACTATGGAATTCCCTTCCTCCCCACATTCAAACCACCCACAACCATTCCACTTTAAATAACCTGCTCCACTCACACCTCTCTTCTTGCTGGGAATGCCTCTGTTCTCATTCTACCTGACTCTCTCCACTGCATCCCTACTCTCCTCTCTCCTGCTCATCATGCAACACTTAGCTCTACTATTTCTATCCACCTTTTCTCTTGTCATCCAAACACTTATCTCCACTACCTCTATCCACCTTTCTCTCTTTTTTTACTTCTCCCCATTTCATCTCACTTACTTAGAAACATACAAGGCCTTCCCTCCTTAAGGCCTTGTTATTAATTATTGCCTAATTTCTGCCTTATTAAACTATACTCCTCTTATACTTTGTATTTCACACTGTTATTTTTCATGTCCTAAGAATACTCTGTTATGTCATTTCTCTCAAAAGTTTCTCTTATCCACTTTGTGGTTGCCTTGATGTTCTCATTATCAAATAACATAAAAATTTCAAACTGTTGACTTTTTATTTGAAATCTATATATAATTGACAAACTGTTGATTTTTTACTGTAAAACTGTATTTGCAGCTTTTCTCCCTGGGCCTCCATTGAAAATGGACTCATTTTTGGCCCAATGGACTTTCTCGGTAAACAACCTGCAAATAAATAAAATAAATGTAATCATCTATCTCCTTTTGCTTCCCATCCTGTAACTGACTCAAGAGTGAGTCTAAGTCTACTGAACTAACATTATCATTTAGTATTTTTCTGCATATAGGGTCAGAATGTGGCAAAAATGTCACTGAGCTGAGGAATTTCTTAAAATTATTTTAGGGATTCTTATTTTACAGACAATTCAAATGGTGCATTGTTTTTATCAGCTCTCTCAGTGATGCATTGATGATATTAAAACATTTTACAAATGTCAAGCTTCATATGTAGGTGTTTTCACTCTTCTACACTGGTAGGTGCTAAATGCCATGTATGCCCCTTGTTTTAATTACGTCAGCTGATGTCCCTCTGACAATAAGAACCCCAAAATGCATGTGTTATCACAGGGTCAGTTTGTAATAATTCCTGAAGTTTCTGATAATTCAGAGGAGTTAGTGATCTGGTGGTGCAGAGGATCAAGACTATAAGCTGCAAAAAAGCTGCTTCCTGTAGTCCAGGATGTGATTTCCTTAGTCTCTACTTGCCTACCATGAGACTCTGAGCAGGACACTTAACCAGACTGGGTTCTCAGGTCACTTCAGAAAAGGGACACATGTCCAGTGGGTTTATTACATTAACAAAATAAGTTACTATATTCATTCAACAGGCGTCTTTATCTATTTCTGTTGTTATTTTTATGGCTTATATTACTTAGTATTGCTATTACCCCTATTGACGGGGTAACTCAAGATCTGTCCAGATCCAAAAAGCATCTTGCAAATAAAATAGCTTTTGTTTCTTTATTATTATTCAACTTTGATTCTGCCTCAAAACAACATAACAAATGGGATTCAATCCAGACCTGCAGTCACTCTCCCTGGGTTGTATTTGTAGGTTCTCCATAATTCTGTATGTTTTCCCCATCCAGTAGTTTGGCTTCCTGTCACCTCCTCAAACAGGCAGATTAAAAATCTAATCAAAACTGTTCATACGTGCTCAGGTCAGTGGCTCAAATTGGCATATGATAACTAACAATTGAATAAATGAAAATAAAAAGCTCATACAGAACTTCTCTGAGTTACGGGCATAAATTCTTATATATCTCTGTATCTTATGTTATGTACTTAAAATACTGATGCATCTGGGCCAAAAAATTTGGACCTTTAGGTTCATAACCTTTACTATTAACTCTGGCTTTATACTGTTGTTATGTATTGAGAGGTGTGTTCTTTCACATTACATTGGTTTTCATTGAATTTGGACACATTCAGTTTGTATGGCACTGCTATCTCCACTTGTGATTCTGTATTACATTTTGTCTTGATAATTTTATTCTTACTTTTTCACAACCTTGTAAAGTGGTTTTATTTCTTATTAGTTGTATGCATTTTGTACTCCTGTGTAGCTACTGTCCTCCCCACTCCTTTTTATCATCTTCCACATTAGTGTGTTTGTGTTATTCTCATCTGCACATTTCTTTTGTTGAACTGTGTATTTTAACATGTCTCAAGCTTCGCATCTTTCTCAGTCTTCTTGGGTTGCATCTCTAATGCCTTCAGTGTAAATTCTAAAATTTTCTGTAATGGCATTTCTGGCTTCTGTATTTTTTCTTTAATCTTCCCAAACAGAATTAAATATTTGTGTTCTTACTTTTCATGCAGAGATTCATAATTTCTTTGCTATAGCTGTTGCCATCTTACTTTTCAGGCAGATTCATAATTTCTTTGCTATAGCTGTCGCTTTCATGTTACACAACTGTTCTCATTTTCTCCATGGTTTGCACTTACATTTCAAATAGACATATTTTTTGACCTTTTAACCCCATTTACCATCACTAAGAACTTTCCTCGCAAAATATATAGGGAAACAATAACCTCCTGGGAACAAAATGGATTCTTATACTGGTTTCAATGTGCAATTAAATTAAATGTTTTAGATATACATATGAAAAAAACTGCTTATAATATTCCAAAACAGGACTGGTTAACCTTACAAAGCATTCTAATGTACACTCAAGATTTATGCAGATTAATTAATAATTTCTCATTTAAAGATATTCCAAATCTAATACGTTTTCTGTATGAATTTATATATAATAGTTGCGAAAAAAAAATTCCATTTCAAATCTATATAAATAGTTAATAACATATAAAACAATTCCCAAACCATCATACTGGCAGTTCTTAACAAAGGTCAGTCATTGCAGTTAACAGAAGAAATTAAAAACATCTTACTATCAGTGAATTACACTTCTAACACAGAGTACTGGAAATATTTACATAGAGCATTTTTAACACCAAATAGAATTTTAAAAAAATCAGTATTACTACAGATGTTTTTGCTGGAAGAGTGACAAGTCAAACCAGACTGGATTCATATTTTTTATGAATGTAATAAAATTAAATCATATTGGAATGGAATCAATCATTTTTTACAAGCTTTATTTAATGAATCCTTTACCTTAACTAAAACATTGATTATACTAAATGTAAATGAAGGTCCCTACCTGAATAAGACAAATATGTATTTGTTATGGACAATACTTGCTATATCTAGGAAATGCGTAACCAGAAGGTGGAATTCAAATACACCCCCGACCTTGGAAGAATTCTACACTTTACTGAAGACAACTGCATCGATGGAAATAAAAATCAATCAACTATGGATCTATCCCAGGCCATTGGTAAATAATCCTTGGAAGAAAGTTATAACTTTGTTGGACACTCTGCAATAATCAATATTGTATCTCTGATAACTGATCTGTTAATTCTATATTTAATAACATACAGTGTATATAACTGAAAGTCAGGCTATTGTAAATATTGTATATAGATGTTTAAAATGATATTTAAAAATATTATGTAAATGTTCTTTTAATTCAAAATAAAAAGTTTTTTGAGGAAAAAAAGAATATTAAACATACTCAATAATGAATATTCATGTACTAGACAGCACACTATAATAAAAACTGAAAAAAAAATAGAATCTTCATGCCCATCTTGGTTAGCAGTCCTTTATATAGTCATACATCAATGATGGCTGGAGAACTCCATTGTCATCAAAGGACCACTGTCTCTATTACATGAAAAAACTCAGGCTTTTAAAACTTGATAGCACAGACTTGCCCTTGCTACTAAATTCTTTAAAAATTATACATGGCATACACAAGCTCTAGTAATTAAACACGAACACATCACATACACGTCAACATAAAATAAGATTAGCTTTATTGTGATTCTTTTTTGAGTTACCATCAGTTCAGTCTTGAACATGTATATTTGTCAGGCAAAACTCACTTTAACATAGGCTTTGGAAAAATACATATTATGAGTCCCAGCCCCTCTACAATCTTCAGTTTATAGCCTGCTACAGACCACCCTCCCAAACCCAGGAACCCCACTCGGCCTTCCTGAGAACACTGGAAAATATGAAGGTCACTCCGAACACCATTATATATTGAGCGACTTCAACTATCCAAACATAGATTGGGAGCATTACTCTAGCTCCAACAACCTTGCCCAAAGGTTCCTAGAATTCATAAATTCAAATGCTATGGAACAACTTGTTACCACTCCCACAAGAGGGGAAAACATACTGGACCTGATCATCACCAACATGGGGACTCTATGCTCCAGACCAAAAGTGTATCCCTCACTGGTAAGATCAGACCATAAACTGATCTCACTGGATATTCACATCCCGACCCCACCCCCTGCCCAGAAAACCACAGTGAAAACTTCTAAAGCAAATTTCACACTCCTCAAAACCAAGGTGGAATCCTTCAAAGCCCCGGCCTGTGGAAAATACGCCCAGACCGCAGAATCCTTTATAAATGCATTCTATGAACACCTTCAGGAATGCATGGATCATGCAATCCCAGATAAAACCAAGACCCAATCCTCCAAAGGCAGACGGCCTGTCTGGTGGACCCCAGCCATAAACAAACTATACAATAGAAGAAGGAAGCTACTACATGATAGAGCAAAATCCCAAAAGGGAAGGCATCTCTGATCAGTATTAGCAAAAACTAAGGGCACTCATAAAATCATCAAAGGCCAGCTTCGAGAAAATTGCACAGGACACTAAGGATAATCACAAGGCTTTCTTTAGTTATGTTAGTAACCTGGGTGGGAATTCACAGATATGCTCAGAATTAGTCCAAAATGACAAAAATACACTGATCCCACAGACATTGCCAACATCCTAGCTGACAGGTTCAGTGCAAACTTCTCCCCCCCCTCCCCACCAAAAGGGCAAATATCTATCCCAGCAGAGTGCTGCCCCTGACATCTCAGATGCTCAGGTGGGAGCCGCCTCCAAAGCAAAAACACAGCATCAATGGGACCAGACGGTGTCCCAGGCTGCGCCCTCCATGAACTCCAAGAAGAGCTAAACCCAAACATAAAACTACTGTTCAATCTCAGCCTTACTACAGGATATGTACCCAAAGAGTGGTGTACAGCAACAGTGGTCCCTCTCCACAAAGGTGGTGTCTCAACGGACTCTGGAAACTATCGCTGATAAGCCTGACTAGCTTGGTCTGCAAAGCTATGGAAAGGATCATCATGGACCTTATAAATAAAGATATTGGGGACCTACAGACACTGGATCCTACCCAGTTCAGCTTTGTTAAGGGCAGATCCTGCCTCTTAAACCTGGTTGACTTCTTTGAAACAGTCACCAAGGCCATTGACGAAGGGAAGGTGGTCCACACAGCCTATCTGGACCTCGCAAAAGCCTTCGATACAATACCCCACTCGGGCATTATAGATAAGCTCACCAGCTTAAATATAAACCCCTATGTCACTAGATGGGTTGCAAACTGGCTCAAGGACAGAACCCACATGGTTAGAATTGCTGGAGCCATGTCAGACTCCAAACCAGTTACATGTGGTGTCCCACAAGGCTCAGTCCTGGGACCTCTCTTGTTTGGTATATATTTCTCGGAGGTACAGGCCAACATGGAAGGACTGTGGCTGACCAAGTTCGCAGATGACTGCAAACTGGGTGCCATAATCGACTCTCCAGCCGACACAAGCATCCTCCAAAAGGGCCTCATAGAAACAGACAACTGGTGCCAGAGCCATGGCCTCAAGCTAAATGCCAAAAGTGTATAGTCATCCCTTTGGCAAAAACAGTGCCCACAAATTACCACATAGGTGGTAATCCATTAAGTACAGAAGAAGTAATTAGGGACCTGGGGACCCAAGTTGATAGCAATCTCTCATTTGACAACCACGTGGCCAAAGTGGTTAGAAAAACATTTTATATAGCCCACCTAATCATGAAGGGATTCACATCTAGATTAGGGCAGGTCATCGTGCCTCTTTACTCATCCCTCATCAGGCCCATAATAGAGTACAATGCCCCTTTGGGATGTACTTTACCAAACACCTGCAGCAACTGGAAAGACCCCAAAAGTACCTCACCAAGAGGATCAAAGGGCACAAACAGATGCCATATGCTGCCCGGTTAAAGAAACTCCAGCTCTACTCAGTGGCATACCGCCTGCTCAGAGGTGACCTGTGCCTGACGATAAGGCCATGTCCAACCCGGAATTAAGGGACATGCTGCACCTCAAAAAATCCAAATCCCATCGAGCTACATGCTCGAGAGACTTGAACCTCAGCACTGAAATAAATAGGACATGCTGGAGGGACAGATTCATAACCCAGAGGCTCCCTTCACTATGGAATAAAATCCCAGTCCAGGTTAGGCAGAGTCCCTCATTGATTCTCTTCAAGAGGAGTCTTGATGAGTGGATGGGAGATCATAGGTTTACCCCGGGTATCACTTCTGTGTCACTGTTAGACAGAGGCACAGTATACTAACCTCGAAAAAGGGCATAGCAAAATTAATTTAAAATGGGTGGTGAAAGCCAAACATATTCTGGCTAGGCTTATAAATGCCCTAGGGCAGATAGCCTAGTATGAACCTATGAACCTATAAATCTGTAGTGCTCAGAAAATACATGACAAAATCTCCCTTTAGCATTGATGACATAATTGTAACACCTTATCAGGTTCAAAAGAAGCTATCATGTGCTGGTATAATGAATAGAAAAAAGAAAAAAACTTGCAGTCTATGCATACCTCAGGCACTTGATTCTGACAAGATTCTTTACTTCAAGAGACCTCAGTTTAAATTCTAGGGAGCTGCATCTTATATTATGGTGAAAATCTTAACCTCCATGATACAGTTCTCCTTTAACAATAATTCTACACTGCTCTTGACCAACTTAAAAAAAGAAGTTATGTACTCACCATAATGTTCCATGTGTGTTGTCCATCTCATCCTTTATTGTGTTGGATCGGATCCGTCTCAGCCCTTACATCAGCTCAAGGTTCTCAGCTTACCTCTTGGGCATTTTCCCTACCCATAATGCAATTCCCAAACCACCTCAGATCTTGTTTGTCCCCAAGCAATGAGTAAGTGAATAGGATACTACAGTTATATAAAAAGCCCCTGCTACTCCCAAGGCTATAGAGTCCTGTAAACATCCAATTAATACTACTCGGTCTCCCAGGAGAACAGATAGGGGGTCATGGTGGGTGGGTTGTGAAAATAAAGGACAATATGGGCAACACACATGAAGCATTATGGTGAGTACATAACTTCTTTATGTGTTGTTGTCAATCTCGTCTTTATTCTCACTGTTGGGACCATGTCCCTAGCTACCCGATTCTTGGGTGGCTCATTGGAGAATATTCCTCAGAACCAAAGGCTGCTCTACTCCTGGAGGCCAAATCTAACTTGTAATAAGTAATACAGGTATGCAGCTTAGTCCAAGCTGCCGCTGCACAGATACTGTCTAAAGGTAATCTAGCTTAATGCTGTGGAGGCAAATACTGATCTGGTGGAATGAGCCTTGATAGTATTTGCTATAGTCTTGTTAAAATTTTAAATGAAAAATATACATTGTGAATGCCAATTACATAGTGTTACTTTAGCAACTGGTTCTCCTTTCTGAGTTTCTGAATAGGAGACAAATATTTGTTCCAACTTTCTAAATTCTGATGTTTTGTGCAAATAAAAACGTAGCTGTCTATGAACATCTAGAAGATGCAAACTGTACTCTCCTTTATTTTGAAAGTTTGGAAAAACCACCGGTAACTCAAGAGGTTGATTAAGGTTATTCTCTGAAACTACTTTAGGTTTAAAAAAAAAAAAAAAAAAAAAGAGTTGGTACATAGAGGACTCTGTCTTTGTGAAAAATTATGTAAGGAGTCCCCTTGCTGAAGTAATAGCTACTAAAAAGAGCATTTTTCATGAAAGGTATTTACGCTTGCACGTAGCAGCTGGTTTAAATGGAGTGGATTTAATTTCTGACAAGAGGAAATTCAAGTGCCAAGGCAGAACTGGATTTCTATATTAAGGTCAAATTAAAGTTGCACCTCTGAGGAATGCTTTGCAAAACCTGTTTGAAATGATAATACAACCATTTTCATCTATATGAAAATTCGAGATGGCTGCTAATTGCACTCTAATAGAAGCTGCAGCTGTTCCCTCATTGAATAATTTAGCTAAGAATTCTAGGACAGAATGTAATGGGTCTGTCTTATTAGAATTGGACCAAGCTACAAATCTTTCCCATTTACTTTTGTACAATTTCCAAGTGGACATTTTATGAGAGGACAACAACATTTGTTTAACTGGAGAAGATAGGAAAGGAAGCCTGGCTATCATGGAAACTGGAGCAGCCAAGCTGTTAGACTGTTCAGGCTGGGTTGAACCATTCCCAACCGATGAGTCAGAAGATCTGGAGCTGGGTCCAGAATCCATGGTCTGTCTTGTATATTGGCTGAAGAAAGGGGAAACCGTATCTGTCGGGGCCAATATGGGGCAATTAAGATTACTGTGGTCTCCAAAGAACCTGCTTTCTGTAAAACCTTGGGGATTACAGGTATCAGTGGAAAGGCATATAGAAGTCCCAGGGGCCAATCGTAAGCAAGTGCATCCCTTGGTGACTCCCCCATTGGGGGGATCAGGGCAAAGAAGTTGCTGCATTTGGCATTGATGGGAGACGCAAAAAGATCACAGCAAGGCTGACCACATTTGCGGAAGATTTCTTCTGCAACTTTCTGATTGAGGGACCACTCGTTCGGCCACAGAATGACTCTGCTCAGTTTGTCTGCAATCAGGTTGGACTTCCCCGGGATGTGCATTGCTATGAGAAAATGGTTGGAGGCCTCTGCCCATTGCTATACCCTCAGGGCTTCTCAACATAGGGGATAAGATCTGGTTCCCCCTGTTTATGTACCACACAACTGACGTGTTGTCTGACTGAATTGCTACTGTACCTAGATGGAGGGAATCCTGAAATGCTTGCAACACCAGAAGCACTGGCTCTCATCTCTAGAACATTTATATGCAAGTGAGCCTCATGTTGGTGCCAGGTACCTTGGACTGTCTTCCCCATATAATGCCCCCCATCTGGGAAGCATCTGTGGTCACCATGGCTTAAAGCTGAGGGGGGTGAATGGGTGGCCCTGAGACACTAGGGGAGAATGGAGCCACCACTGAATGTCCCTTTTGCATGCTTGGATTATCAATACCTTGTGTGTCATTGGAAGATCCTGAAACAACCATTGAGTCGAAAATAATCACTGGAGGATTCTCATATGAGAATAAGCTAGCGGATTAGAACTATTGAGGCTGCCAATTTGCCTAGTACATGTAAAAACAGCTTGGCAAAAGCCCATTTCTTTTTGATCAGTGCCCTGACATATCGAAGATCATGTATCCTGTCTTGAGGAAGCTTTGCTGACAAAATTTGTGTGTTTATCTGAGCTCCTCTGAATGCCAAGGATTGACAAGGCTCTAGCACACATTTTTCATAATTTATTGAAATCCCTAGAGAGGAATAGAGTTGCAGAGTGTAATCCCTGGCATGTAGCAGAAGATGCATGGTCAGGGTGGTTAAGAGCCAGTCATCCACATATGGAAACACATGGAATCCTTTGCGTCTCAGGTGAACTGCCACTGCTGCCATACATTTGCTGAACACTCTGGGGGCTGTAGTGAGTCCAAAGGGCAGAGCTTGAAACTGGAATTGACTGGCCCCCAGCTGGAAGCATAGGATCCTTCTGGATGACCTGTCCATTAGAATAGTATACATCTTGAAGGTCTACTGAGTACATCCAATCGTCTTTTTCCAGAAATGGAAGCATCAACTGCAGTGCCACCATCCGGAACTTGGATTTTTGGATATGTTTGTTCAAGTTGCTGAGATCCAAAATTGGTCTCCAGTCCTCAGACTTGTTTAGAACTAAAAATAATCTTGAGTAAGTTCCAAATCCTATCTGTTCTGCAGGGACTTCTTGGATGACTCTTTCTTAGCAACTTTTGAATTCCTAAAGCTGAGTGTTTCTTTTGACTGGGTGAAATGTCTGGAACCGATTTGTTTACAGGAACGGGTTCAGAAAAAGGAATAAGATATCCCCTGGATATTATGTTCTGTACTCATCAGTTGGTAGTTATCCTTTGCTAGGTTTCTAGGTGCAGAGAGAATTGCCCCCCAACTGCTTCCAGAGGTGAGCAATCAGACACTCCTTCAGGAGCACTAAAAGGGCCCTCCAAAGAAGGATTCCCTGGAGCCCTGATTATGCAGGATTCCTCTGCCACGAGTGTCATCTTCCATTATTGTTTCCCCTCTGCCCCTGGGGGAACTTTTACCCTGTGTGTCATGGAAAGACCTCTGGGAATTTCTGAATCACATCTTCCCACTACCTCTCTGACATTTAAGAAAGGGTCTGGTAGGTGTAGAAAAATGCACTCCAACTGTAGACAAGGTCTTGCCTTCCAGTTCACACCTGGTGAGTATTTCCTTCAATTTAGGCTCAAAAAGAGAAGGGGCATTAACGAAGAAAGACTTGAAGAGCGCCACGAAAAGTACAGTTTTGTACCTACCATAAATGTAGATGTCCGAACTGGATAGCATCTGCAGTCATAACAAATGGGTAGTCCTGTCGTCAGGCAGCCCTTCAGTCGGCCGGATTCCAAAGTCTGGGTCCGCTCCGCCCGATGTCGCACTTCACCCGACGTCATCTCTGTTGGTCTTCGGGTATAAAAGCATCGGCCGACGCCATTTTCTTCAGTGTTTCTTGCCCCAGGTGCCAGTTGCCCTTTTGGAAGGCTAAATTTGGATAAATGCCAATGTATGCAGATAAGGTAGAAGGCAAATACAAAATGTAGGCATATATATACATATGTACAAACAAATACACCATAAGAGACTCCCCCCCAGCTAGCTATTAGGAGTGTAAATACCCTAGGAGTACCACAGAGGGGAAGGAGGGTGACTGCAGATGCTATCCAGTTCGGACATCTACATTTATGGTAGGTACAAAACTGTACTATGTCCTTCATGGATGCATCTGCAGTCATAACAAATGGGTAGAATACCATAGCCAAACTAGGGAGGAGGAAGAAAAAATTATGGTGTAGTTAGGATCCCTTGCAGTACAGCAGTGGCAAACCCTGCTCGGGATCTAGAATATAGAGGTAGATTGTAATGCTTGGCAAATGTATGCACGGAGGTCCAAGTGCCTCAATAATGTCCTTGGTTGCCATAAGAAAGCTGTGGTAGTGGCTGTAGCTCTTGTTGAATGAGGCCTTATGTTCTGTGGCATTGGTTTTCCATGGAAGGAGTAATAGAATCTGATGCAATTTCCTATCCATTTGGAGATTGTCTGTTTGGAAATTGCTTTTCCTTCCTTTCCTGGTGCATAGGCCACTAACAGCTGGTCAGTTTTTCTGTTACCTTTGGTTCTGTCCAGGTAGTAGCGTAACTGTCTATGTACATCCAAAGTATGCAGTAGCCTTTCCCCTGTTCTGAGGGTTGGGAAAGAAGGTAGGCAGGTGGATTGTCTGGTTTAAGGACACTCTGGATACCACCTTTGGCATAAATGTAGGATTAGTCCTCATGGAGACTCTATCTTGATGGAAGATCAGGAAGGGTTGTACTGCCATTAAGGCCTGAGTTCTGAAACCCTTCTTGCTGAAGTAATTGCCAGAAGGAAAGCAGTTTTCCATGATAGGTGTTGCAGATCCGCTGTTCCTGCTGGTTCAAATGGAGGGAGTGTCAATTTTTCAAGTACAAAATTCAAGTCCCATGTTGGTAGTGGTGGTTTCCTAGGAGGTTTTACATTCTTGATTCCTCTGAGGAATTGCCTAAGTAGAGGTGCGAAGACAGGTGGATCAGAACTGTATTCTGCAGAAATAGCTGAAGCATGTATCTTGATGGAGGAATAGGACAGTCCTGTGTGTAGAAGCTCTGCCAAGTACTCCAGGATGTTAGCAATGTCTAAGTTTGACACCTCTTTTCCTCTTTCACTCCAAGTGGCAAACCTTTTCCATTTTCCTGCATAGTTCCTTCTTGTTGAAGGTCGGCTTCCAGTATAATGTCTTTAACCCTTTGAGATAGGACTGGGTTAGTTGTTCTAGTTATGTACCAGGCAGTAAGCTGTAAGGTCTTTAGGTTTGGATGCAGGATGTTGTAGTTGTTCTGAGTTAACATCAAAGGCATCAGGGGGATTGACCACATTATCCCCTGAGACATGCTCCTCAGCAGGGGATACCAGTGTTGCCTTGGCCACTATTAGAATTATCCTTGGTTGTTCCTCTTTGATTTTCAGTAGTACTTTGTGCATCAAAGGAAGAGGTGGGTATGCATATGCTGTCAGACCTTTCCAGCTGAAGGAAAGGGAGTCCACCTTCCATGCAAGCGGTGAAACGCCCTTGTGCAGAATTTCCTGAGCTGGTGGTTGAGTGGGGAAGTAACAGGTCTATTTGTGGCATTCCCATTTTTGTGATGGTCTTGAAGATGTCCGGGTGCAGCATTCATTCGTGAGCATCCGAGGTGGTTCTGCTTAACATATCTGCTAGGGTATTTTCTTTTCCTGGCACGAAGGTTGCCTGTAACTGGATGTTGTAGCTCAGAGCCATGTTCCAAAGGTCCAGAGTCATTCTGCATAGGGGGTAAGAATGCGTGCCCCCTTGTTTGTTGATGTACCACATGACTGTGGTGTTGTCTGTCCTTATCAATAAATGGCCTTCCTTGAGGAAAGGTTTGAATTTCTGGATTGCTAGTTGCACTGCCAGCATTTCTTTTGGTTTATGTGTAGGTGCAGCTGGTCTGGGGTCCACAATCCTTGTATGCATTTGTCCAACATGTGTGCCCCCAGCCTTGGTCTGAGGCATCCGATGGTCTGGTTCGCTTGACCTTTGTGGAAGGGCAAGCCTAGGTTTGCCTGGCATGCTTGGGCCCACCATAGGAATTCTTGTTTCAGGCATGGGATTAGTGGGATTTCGGTTTCTAAGCTGTGCCTGTGTTGAGACCATATGTTTTTTAGGTACCACTGTAGCTTTCTCATATGCAGTCTGGCATGAGGAATCAAGATTATGCATGATGCCATGAATCCCAAGGCCTGCAGCACCTTTCTTGCTGTTAGTTTGATCTGTTTTGTTAATGCCAAGAAGTAAAGGGGTAGTTGTTCTTGTTTTTCTGCAGTCAGGAATGCCATTTGTTTTACTGTGTCCAATTCTGCACCCAAGAATGTTCTTGTCTGGGATGGAATCAGCCTTGACTTTTTTAAGTTGACTGTGTATCCCAGGGCTTGTAGCAAGCAAATGACCCTTTGTAAATCTGTTGTCAGCTTGTCTCGTTGTCCTTGTAGCAGGCAGTCGTCCAGGTATGGATAGATTTGGATTCCCTGTAGCCTGCAATGAGCGATTACTGATGCCAGGCATTTTGTGAATACTCTGGGCTTAGTAGATAAGCCAAAAGGCAATGCTGAGAATTGATAATGCTCTGATCCTCCAAGGATTCTGAGGTATCTTCTGCAAATTGCTCGTATGGTGCAGGTATGCCTCCTTGAGATCTAGAGTTACCAGCCAACACTCCTTGCCCAGCATGGGAAGAAGTTGCTGTAAGGTCAGCATTTTGAATTTTGGAACGATGATGTATGTGTTTAAGATGGACAGATCGAGAATGGGTCTCCAAGTTTTTTCTTTTCTTGGGACTAGAAAGAGTCTTGAGTAAAATCCTTTGCCCTGTTGATTTACTGGCACCCTCTCCACAGCTCTCATGTTGGTTAGCTGAATTACCTGGTTTTGAGCTTCTGTTCTTTGAGTTGGAGGTAAGTTTGGCATTCCTCTTTTAAGGTGTGGAAGTGGAACCTGTAGCCTTGGTCTATGGTTTTTAAAATCCACTTGTCTTTTGTGATATAGTGCCAGTTTTGTGAAAATAAGGCTAATTTTCCGCCTAAAGGAGCTGCTATGCTCTCTGGTAGGCGTGTCAGGACAAGTCACTGTGAATGTCCTGTTGTAGTGGCAGTGGTTGTGGCAGAGCCTCGCTGGTTATTACCTTGCCACTGTCTTCCTGTGAAGCACTTCCTCTGGGTTGGTTTCTGCCTGCCTATACCTGCCTCTTTGGTTCTTTGATGAGTCTGGAAAGGACCAATTTTGGCAGGCCAATTTCTGCTAAACCGAGGGGCTGAACCTGTAAGAAATCCTTAACTGTTTGTACAGATTTTGCCTTCTTCCATTTTCTTCATTACTTGTTGAGCAGAGGTACCAAATAGACAGTCCTTATCCATAGGAGCATCCAACAGCTTTGCTTTTACCTGATCCGAAGGACCTGCTCTTTCAGCCATGCATGCCTTCTTATTACTGTGCCAGTCATGGCTGATCTAAATGAAGCCTCCAGTGCATCATAGCCACATTTTAAAGAATGGTTACTAACCTGTTGTATGTTATTCACCATTTCTAAAATATATTTCTTATCTAAGGGTTCTTCAGAAGAAACTTTCTTAGACAACTGATCAAGCATAAACTCTTGGTATTGTATCATGTGAAACTGACAGTTTAAAGCTCTAGCTGAGAGAGTGGCAGAGGTGTAGACTTTTTTGCCCCATCTGTCTAAAGACCTGGCTTCCCTTTCAGAAGGAGAGGGTTTTTTGTAGAGGTAGAAGCTACTGCCTTAGGCCCCTGGGCTATAGTCTCAGGATCTGCAAGTGGGGCCCTGAAAAGGTGGTGATGAGTGTTGGGTACCCTGTAAAATCTGTCAGGTTTGGCAGGGGCTGGTGGTAAAGAATCAGGAGCAGTGCAAACATCATTAAAGGCATCATCCACAACAGGCAAGACTGGAGGTATAGCTAAGGGCCTATTTTATGTAAGTGTAGAAAGTTCTAAGCCTTTTCTTGAGTCTGAGAAATCCTGTTCTTGCCATTGGAATTGCTCTCTCATGGCATGTAAGGTTTCCCCAAAGAGAATTCTTCTGGAGTGAGGCCGATGGAATGCAGATCGGAGTCTTCATAAGTGGACAAAGGAGCCTCAGGCTGGTCTGTAGTGTCTGAGACTTCAAGAGTCATCAGAGTACTCCTGCTGGGGGCTCTGTTCTAGGTCTCTTTCTGGGGCTGAGAGGCCCTGTCTGGGTGTGATTGGGATCCCCTGATTAAAGAAATCAAATCCTCTGCCAGAGTAAGCATTTGAGAACTAGAAGGGTGTCTGTGTGAGGGGGTCTTAGCAGGAACTGTTTTAGCAGTTTTGGCTGCTTTGGCCCTGGCAAAGGCCTTGATAGACATGGTTGCAGGAGGCCTAGCAGCACCACGAAACATCCAAAGGGATGGTGTCAGATAAATCAGTAGAGGCCCCAGTAGTAGCTAAAGTTTCAGAGGTCGATTCAGCTAAAGTAGCAGGAGCCTTGGTAGAAATCAGGTTTCGCTGAGGATTGACCGTTTGCTTATCCGTGGTTTCGCTTTTTAATAGTTTGGGTAGTCGGATGTTCCATAATGTACGCAAAATCTGAGCCGAAAAACTGTTCAGCGAGTTGAAGGATGAAGGTCTGGGCCTAAACAAGGTAGGCAGTAAGAGTGGAAATCCTTATGAGGTATTTGTTTCCCACAGGTTAAACAATTGTTTACTTTTTCTGACATCGGCTGAGGCAAGACAAGGTCCCCAACGGGGTACTTAGCTTTTTAGAAGTCTTCGAAGTAGTATTCGGTAGTAGGAATCTCTGGATCTGACCAACAGCTGCAAGAAAGACTGAAATGCTTTTATACCAAGACCAACAGAGATGACGCCGGGTGAAGTACCCAGACTTTGATCCGCCGACTGAAGGGCTGCCTGACGACAGGACTACCCATTTGTTATGACTGCAGATGCATCCATGAAGGACATCTGCAAAGGTGCATCCAGGCCTGCCTTCTTAAGACAATTCCTATACCCACTGCCCTACTCATTCCATCTGTTGCATAAGATATGAGCCTCATGGAAGAGTTTATGACTGAAATGAGGTTGACAAGCTGAGCACTAACCTTATCTGCTACTGCATCAGCTACAGCTCCTTGGAGGGAGTCTGCAAGTTCTTTTAACAGGTCCCTTTGTAGCCTAGTAAACTGGGTAAGGTAATTCAGAGACCAAAATGCAAAGGTTGTTTATGAAAATACCAGCTTCCTGTATCTATCCATCAACCTAGAGTCCTTATTAGGAGGATGGATAGAGGAGCTGGTCTCCAATAGCTCCTTCTTAGGGGCCACCGCCATGACAATTTCATTGACTGCTACACCTTTAGTTAAAAAAGTCTTATCTTTTGGGGCAGTTATGTATTTGTTTGGCCTTCTGGTAGTAGGCTCTATGGCATCTGGGGTCTCCCAGGCCTTCTGAGAGATTTGGTCCATAAGTTCGTCAGAAGGAGGAGTCACTCAAGAGGTGGAAGAGCGAGACCCGAAGGCCTTCAGGTAAACTGACTTCTTAGCTGAAGGGGAGATGGGCTACCAGTTACCTCTCTGTTTTTAATATTTCGAGGAGGTCTCCAAAGGAGACATCTTCTGGAGGTGACCATGGGGACCCTTCAGCATCATCAAGGTCAGTATCTGATGTGATAAGACACCTCAGGGAAGTCAAGATGCTTCCTCTTGCAGGTCCTCTTCCGAGGGACCTCCTCAGTGGGTACTCTGGGGAGGATTCAGAAGAGGGAGGAGTCTCTTGCTAGACATCCTGAGGCCTCAGGTCACTGCGATCCTGTGGAAGAGTTAACTGAGAAGATTAAGACAACTGACCCAAAGTGGGAAGTAGATCTGATGCAGACTGTGGCTTTGAATTGGAAGGAGTCAAAACCCTCCTCATTACCTCGAAGGCAGACTGTCCCCACTCCGAGGAGTCCCCCGAATCTGACATAGAAGTCATCGGAGCCGATGGTATCTGCAGCTCACTGGGAACAGAAGCTCTGAGGCCGAGGTAGGAACCGAACTTGCCTGCGCCAAAGCCCCGAGAGACAAAGTCAGATCTGGAGAGATCCAGGCTGGCTCAGAGGATCCAACTGGAGAGTGTCAGCTCCTAGAGTTGTCTTGCTCCGACTGGAGGGAAACGCTCAGGGCAGATGTCTGCTCTGAGGGAACTGAAGGTCCTTGTGCCTACACGGACACAATCTAAAGATTGGAATCTTCTAGCTCTGAAACTGAGGAATGGATCGGAGGAGGAGGAGGAGGAACAGCTGCCAGGGAAGGTGGTTGTGTCTGATCTCACTCCTTTGGGCTCAGACCCAGCAAAAGTTTGGCCAGGGCCGGAGTCTTCAGTAGCCTCTGCACAACCCTAGCCACATCTTCATCAGATAAGCTCCTGGTAGACTGAGAAGACAAAGTAGGGGATCTGGACTTGGCTAGTAGTATAAATGGAAGCTGTGAAGTTATCTGTTCTAGGGAAGGAGAATGGGTCCGATGTCGAATCTCTGTAAAAGCCAAAGACGTAGGAGCTGAAGGTTCTGATGGCTCTGAAAGCAATTTGGATCCACCTGCAACTGTCTGCTCTGAAGAAACTGGTAGAGCAGACAATCGAGGAGTTTTAGGACTCAGCAGCAATGTTTTTGGAGCTGGAGAATGTCATTTTATTGGGGTTTTTTTTAAGTTTTCGGAGAGGACTCAGATGTAATAGCCTCTGAAAAAGGGGGTTTTAATAAACCCTTCAAAACCAATTTTTTGTGCTCCATAAGCACACTTTGATTAAAGCTGTGGCATATGGAGCACATTTCCTGGAGATGAAGATGCCCTGATCAATACAAACACAAGGTGTTTGTATCGCTAAGGGGCATCTTTCCACTTTTTTTAAATTCAAGTGGCTTCCCTTCTCATTTCTGTGACATTGTCAGGGAATCAACCAGTAAGGAAAATATAGAGAAACACACTGGGGAAAAAATGCGGAAGACAGAAGTTTACTTTTTTTTTTTTTTTTTTTTTTTTTACAATCGTCCTTGAAGTTAAATGGACAAGAAGAAGGAAGGAAAGAAAGAAAGGGAAAAATAGGTTAAATTGACAAGAAGAAGGAAGGAATGAAAGAAAGGGGAAAAAGTCCTCTAATAAAAAATGGACAAGAGTTATACACCCTCTAACTAAAATGGATGACAACAGGAGTAGGGAACACTAGCTCAAAGAAATTAAGCCATAAAGAGTAAATTTAAGCTAAATAGGAAAATCGTTTTGAAATATGCAATACTTCGCCCAGAGCTAGTGATAAGAGAAACCTATTCACTGTGCAGCAAACAAGATCTGAGGTGGTTGGGGAATTGCATTATGGGCAGGGGAAAATGTCCACGAGCTAAGCTGAGAAACTTGAGCTGATGTAAGGGCCGAGATGGATCCAATGGATTGGATCTGACCCAGCAGTGAGAATAAAGACGAGACTGACAACAACACATTCAACATTACCCATCAGCTCTACGTTCATTCAAGTGGCCAAGTGACATCTTTCTTTTAAGATAAAAAGCCACTAGGAGGTTAGGGAAGAAAATCCAAAAAAAACAAAACAATAGCGTACTGAAATTTATTGCCCGCTTTCGTCAGATGACTTCCTCAGAATAATATGACTTCAAAAAACTACACTTTAAATACCTTGGTTAACAAGCAATTATTCAAATTAATTGAATACTAATGAAAATTTAAAAACACACCCTGCTGTCTTAAATAAAAAATGATGAATATGAACAGATTTCCCTTTATGAGATTCACAAAAGTCATTGTATGATACATTCCCATCTGTATGAAGCTCTTATGTCAGGAGACATTAATTTTGAAGTATATGATTTTTGTGTGGTGCAGGAACCAAGAATTGGGGTAATTTTTGGTATTCCAAAAACCCATAAAGATTTAAACAACCCCCCTTTTAGACCTATAGTTTCCTCACCACATTCAATAACAGAAGGAGTTTCCTTAATTATTGATGCAACTTTGGGACCTTTATTAGTTAATGAAGCTTCCCATGTCAGGGACTCGTGGCATTTTTTAGATAAATTAAGAACTTTTGCTGAGACTGAGGTTTTTAATCCAGAAAAACATATTATTTTTACCATTGATGTAGTTTCACTATACACCTGTATTCCACATAAGGAAGGTGTTGAAGCAGTACAAAGTTTTTTGTTCAAAAAGAATTATTTTAGTACTAATGCTATTTCTACCATTTGTAGATTTCTAGAAATTATTTTACATAATTTTTTTTTTGTTTGATAAGACCTACTACAGGCAAAAAAGAGGGGTGGTGATGGGGTCTCCTGCTGCACCCGCTTATGCAAATTTGATTATGACTTGGTGGGAATTTCTTCCTATAGCATGTCAGAAATTATATTAAATCACTCTCAGTCAACTGTGTCTACTGTCAGTTGCTGACAATGGCAGTTTATACATCATTTCACTGCCCACTGACCTTTTAGAAAATCCATTATACTGTACCATCATGGTTTTTCACAAACTTCAAACGATTCATCAAAGGTCCAAATTTATCCTCCCTGTGCTATCCTCCATTTTAATCAACTTTTATTCATTACAGAATAACTTGCTGCTTAATACTGTTGAATTATGTTGTACAGACAGCACTCTTTACTGAATCAGCAAAATCGCATAATGCTGCTGTTTGGGCCCTCACATGCAGTTTGTTCCTTGTTGAACATATTTTCACTTTTAGTCAGTTCTGAAGCCATACTGGATACCAAAACCCCATTTAAAATCATACTTTGAACACCTAGAACTCAACTCTATTCAGTTTAGCTGGCAAGGTGTCTTAACAGTACCGCCCCTACTGTCGACTCCTCCACCTCCTCTAGGCAGGTTCATAATCAGATTTACATTTCATCTACTTAATAATTCCAAAACCATGCTTCATACAAGGTGCCAGAATATTTTATCTTGAAGCATACATGATGGCAAACACACTTATATTGATATTTGACCTCTGTCAATGAGTATTTGTTAGAATTATAAGGTGATAACTTCATTTTTAAAGGCTCAGGCCACACCCACTAGGAGTTAAAGGTACACACTCAAAAGAGTTGTACTGGAGGGAATGAGTTAGTGACCAGTACTGTGAGCACTATAAAATCTCTGCACTATTTTATTTTTGATGATTGGGTTAGACCCACTGCACTAGTGGCATTTGTTAAAAAGTGCAGCCTACAATTACTAGTTCCCTCATTTATCATACAGTTCTAGAGTCAGTTCATCAGGCCCCAGTGGCTTTATTTAATTACTTTAGTTCTTTTGGGATGCTTTCCTCTGAGAATGGAGTGAAATCAACAACCTTATCCAGGGTAGTACTGCAAGCGGTTTGAATACAGTTTATGAAATCAGAGCCAAGTGAATATAAATCTAAAGCAAGCCTGGGTGAAATGGGGTCAAGCCCCCCAAATCTTTGCAAGTGGAAAACCTCCTTAACTATAACAGCAAATTCAATATTGTACCACCTCAGGGGTAAGCTGTAAATGTGCATTTTCTGAATGGAGTCAATTTCAATTTCACAAGCCTACGCTGGCTTGTTCTGGTAAATGCATACCGCCTTCCTTCTTAAACACTGCAAAGTCATATTTATTTAGCTTCATTGTCCCCCCATTTGTCTGTCTTTGCTCCTTATGCATCAATACATGGTTTTAACTATCTTGACAGAGCTGTCCCTCTTTTCTTCTGTTCAACCCTTTCCCCAAATGACTTACCCCTTAGCATTAACTAATATATTTCTTTGTCTTCCTCCTTTTGTATTTACTTATAATTTCTAAATTCTGTTTTCTCTGCTCTTTGAAACCACCATATTTAAGAACCACAGTGTTATTTTTACTTATCTTAGATATGCAAATCATTGGGTGCATAGGCTTGTTTCTGTGAACCAAACCTGGAGCCACCTGACACTCCTTGTTTTCCGTAGCTTTTCTGTGCCACTTCCTCATTTCTACAAAATCTCCAGTTTTTGAAGCTCACAACCTTCACTCCTGATTGAAATTAATCTGTATGTAACTTGAGGTGAACCACACTGTCTGGTGACTGCTTGTTTTGAAGTGACTGCCCACTTTCAGGTCCTAGAGCCTCTCTCCTTTTGAAAAAAAAAAAGACCTACACTTACCCCTTTTTTCAGTAGGCTGCATTATGAGGTTTATAAGGCCAGCCTCATGTGCAACACTGATAGTAACCTTGCCATCTGGAGTAGCTGAAGCCATATAAACACCCAGGCATACTTCAGTCCTCCATCCACAATACATCTAATTTCTTTACCAATGTTAAAGATACAGTAATATGTTCTTGACTCTTTCCTCCCTTTAAGAATGGCTACCACATAATTCCTGAGGGAAGTTTCCTGTCCTTGCAAATCTTGACTCTTCTACTCCATGCCTGCATGTATATTCTTCTGCTTTAATAGCTTTGTTTGTATACATAGGGATACACCTTATGTAGCATAGCTGTCATACAAACCATGTACCTTGGAATGTTTATTACCTGTGGCTCTCATCACCTTCCTATTAGTGACACAACATCAACAGAGTGTTCTTCCGTCAGATAACTTTTTTATTCAGACTATGGGTATTCACAGTAATGATCCTAGTTTTTTTTCTGTTGACAAACATGTTTTACATGTTTACATGTATACTGACTTCACCTGTATCCCAGTTAGAAACATGTCTTTTGTACTCATTCCCACTACTGGAGTTTATTATTTTAACTACTCTGGTGGTTTCAGCAGGATACCATGATCTGATGGAAGTAATGCTGTGCTTTTCCCTTGCACTTTACAAACTTGAAATCATTACACTTACGATCTAGGATCCTGCTTCTTCTCACAGCTACAAGCAGGACTGCATTTTTCCCAGTGGATCCAGTCATTAATGCAGAACATAGTTCCCCCCCATTTTCCTCTGCAATGCTCTCATCTCCTTTCCAGAAAGGTTGTTTATTCCTATAGGAACAATAACATCAAGCTTCGTACCTCATGCAGCCTAAGAGAAGATGCTTCCTTGTTTTCTGGGGATTGCTGTGACACTAGTAAGGTTCTCCTCTAGAAGGGCCATCAATGGCCCCTTAGTCTCCATTTGTGATCCAAACTTGAGAATACATTTGGATGATGCATCTTCTCAACCCTTCTGAACACACTGGGGGTTCTGTTAATATGTTGTACAAGATGTTATATATCCAATAACTCTTATTTGGACATTGGCATGTGACATCTACACATTTTGTAAAGAAGAAAATCCAAGAAGGAAGTTCAATACATTCCATTAATGGCACTTCACAAGTTTTGTTGCTGGTCAATTGTTGCTTATCAGAGTAAGTTTACAGACAGTAACAATCCTTGTTTATGCAGCTCTAATATCAATTTATTATAGTTATTAAATGTAAAATGCCATTATTTACCATCTGTTTAAAGGAACATCTTAGACTTTGGTCCTATTTCAAAAACACATGGCCAGAAAGTTACCTGTAGGTCTAGAACCAAATACCACAATGAAAAGTATCCACTAAATTTGCTTAAATCCTGCCACTAAATGTTTTCATCAGCTGGCATTATATTTCTCTCAGACTGGATCCTCATATTGACACACACACAGTATGTGTCTGTGTATAAATAGGAGTAGAAGACTTGGCACCTGAGTACCTGACTGGGAGGGGTTTTAGTGGCTGGTGGCTGGCTATTCTGTCACCGAGCATGGTAGCTTACTGTAAGATCTCTGTCTCACAAATCCAAGATCCTTGGTTTAGTTTCTATCTATGGCGCTGTCTGTGTGACCATTATTCTCTGTCTTTGTGGGTTCTCTACAGGTAGTCCAGTTCCTCCTTCCTCCTTAAAACATGTTCTATTTTTTTGCTGTAAAGTTTCCATATGTACTGCATTTACCCTTATTCTTGTCAAACATTTTGCCTGGAAGGGGTTCACAATGGCTTAGTTCACTTACCCAGTTAATAAATTAACTTTAAAAAAAAAAAAACAGCTGGGGAGTGGGGTTTTCTGTCAAACAAGCATTGTCTGCTGGCAACCAGAAGGCTATCCAAGTTACATGAGTATATAAATATGTCAGCACATTATAAGATGCTACTGACAGGACGTACCAAGGGAGATGGTATTTGCATGCATTTGACCTGCAGCAACACAAGAGTAGAAGCAAATAACAACAGCCAACCACTGCTTTAGTCTTACCTCCCAGTATGTGGTCACTGAAAGGCTAACTTCTGAAAAGGAGGCAACCCCGGATGATGACCAATGAGTCAGTGAGGAACTGGAGGGACTATAAGGTCAGAGCTAGTGGTATGCTTACAAAATGAAGTTATAAAAATTTATGTGAAATGCTTGTTTCATCATGAATAGTTTTCATTTCATAATTACATTTACACACAGTGGGCTTATTTATTTGCAAACATACTGGGAAAGTCTGACTGGGTAAATGCACTCCTTTTCAGCAAGAAGCTCTGGGAGAAAAATGCTGCTAGTAAATTACATACAAATCAGTGATATGACCATACAAAAATACAGACTACATAGGTAGTAGAATAAAAGTTAGTTATATACACGGAAGATATTGGATGGATTTACAATTTTAGAGAAGAATGATTACCAACAAATACATTATAATAAGCTACATGGTCCTGAAAATATTTGTTAGTGTAACAACATTCAACATGTAACTTTATGAAGTTTGGAAAGCAAAATGCATTTACACTGTTCCAGAAGAGAAAACATTTACAGAAGGAACACTACAGTATTCAAACTATTTTAGAAATATCAGGCAAGCTATCTAGTCAAACAGATACAAGTATGGCAGATGTGTAGTATTATGTGCAAAATAAAAGTTTCAGCAGAGGCAATTTAGAGTGTCAGAAAAACAGTGTAGAATGAAAGGTAAGCTGTGGAGCATTCATGTGTCAATCCAGATGTCACTGAGGAACTGTTTTATGTCAGATTTAAATGTATGAAGCTATCCTGTGAATCTTAAATGAGTAAGAGAGTTAACTTGACAGATTTTGCATGATTGCATCTCATATCAGTCACACTTTTCTTCTTTTCTTTCATGTGTGTAGTTCCTTCCTGCTTTAGAAATGATCATGGTTTCCAGTGTGGGGCCGAACTAACAAGGTATGTACTTACAACAAATCCTATATACCTATTCACAGTTTCCCACCATTTCCTTCTTTTTATTGTAATATTATTTAATTCTATGTCAAGAAATGTTTCACTACATTGCTGCAAATCCCACACCAGCTAAATAGAAGCAAAGCAGTATTTATTAGAGAAAGCAGAAGTGGTTTATTTTCAAGTTATAATGAAATATTTTTACATTTTAAGTTATTTGCTTATATCAGTAAATAGTAATTTAAGTTTCTAAATACTTTCTTACAGAATGTGCAAATCTGCAATGACAAATGTTTGAGGCAACCCTACCTTGGGCTAAGAGATTACAGAATATGTTTTTAATTTACATATATTTATTCTTTTGGTAGCTAGGAATGCAAGGTGAACCATCGGGGCATTTTTCAGCTGTGAACAAGGATACAGAAATACAAACAGTTGTCAGAGCTTAGTGGGCAGCAACTAGAACTGATATGCCAAATAATAAAATAGGCTGAATGCATATAGGTAACTACATAAAAAGACATTCAGACAATCTGATTACACCACTGGAAAGTATGCACATGGAGTTTTGTGCAAGGTTTTTGTTAAGATGGGAAAGTTTCAGCTAACTTGCAGTGTGTGTTGTTTCACAGTGTGGAGCCTGTAACACCTATGACCTTTACTGACAGAAGTCTGAGATAGGAATTGTGACACCAGGGAAATACTGCCAGTCCAGCTATCTGGAATTTTGTAAATAATTACGTCACTTGAAAATATTAATATGATTTATATAGAAATGTGCACTGCCAAGACAGCTATCTGGATTATTTTAAGTAATCATGTCATTTGGCTAGTTTATCTCCTTCATAATAAGGCATATCATTGCTGGAGCCTTCCTGTGTCCTGACAAGAGTGCTCTTCAAACTATCTGGAGATATACAGAGCTGAGTATATTTTAATGGCACTTCAGAGTTGTGTACTGGTAATTGTTGTTTGACTAATTTTATTTCATTGCTGGCTGAATTCAGAGTTGTGCACTGTTATTTTTGCTTCACTGTATAGTTTTTCAGATCTCTGCTGAAGGTGTTGGTTTTCCTATACCCATCCTCCCTATTCCTGTGGTGTTGTTTAAATTTGGAGGCGTTTGCAGTTGCCCGCCCCCACTGTAGATTTGATCTGGGACACTCCCTCCAGTCCTATCTCTTTACCTCATTCTACCTAATAGACTCCTTCTGCACTTGCTTTTAGTCATTTTTAATTTAATTGCATTTTTTAAACTGTTTGGGCTAACATTGCTACATACTCAAGTGTGCTAGCTTGCATTGCATTTGAATCGTTTTGACTGCTGTTTTAGCTACTTTTCTGTATGTATGTGTGTGTGTGTTTGTTTGTTTGTGTCTTTCAGCTTTTCCTGGTTAAGGGTCGCCACAGCAGAACTCCGGTCCGCTAATGACTGGCAGTAGAGTTTTACGTGCGGCTTGCTGGGCCTAATGCACAACCTTCAACGAAGGAACGCCCATTCACACATGTCGCCACACAGAAGACACTCTGAGAACTGAACGGGCAACGTCTAACTGTGAGGCAACAATATTATATATATACATATATATATATATATATACATATATATATATATATATATACATAACATACACATACACACACACCTTTCCTATAACTAGTGTAGTCCAGATTCAGATTTGCTGTATCCAGGACTGTATGTAAGCTTCTGAGCCCCCAAGCTTTCTGTGTTGGAAGGAAGCCTTCTAGCTTATCAGTGGGAGTGGTAAGCACTAGCTAACTACCACATAAGGAGTGGTTCTGGTCCAGAAATTGTAGTTATTGGCCGTTTGGGCAGTTTTTCCATCTCTCTCAACTTTCTGATTTAAAAGCCCACATTTGCACTTGTTTCCCCCTTTCCTGTAACTAGTTTAATCCAGATACAGATTCTTAGTTTTAGCACTTGAATTTGCTTATTTGTGATCAGCACTTGTTCAGAACTTGTAAGCACTAAATAACCTACTAATTACTATAGCACTCAACCTTCCTCATTACCTAGAGGAAAACAGTTTTGGTACTTATTTTCCTCACTTGCTTAGAAAAAAACAGCTCTTGTACTCACTTTCCTCACTTATCTAGAGGAAAATTTTTTTTTATTCAGGCATGCCCAAGGGTCAGCTCCCAGTGTTCTCTCCTGTATATCTGATGAATCTGGGCATCTTGGGGCAATGTAGAAACTGCCTCATGTACACAGACAACCCTCTCCTCCTACCACCCAACACTACAACCTGTGAGAGATGCACTTATCTAGCCAAACTGGAGGTAAAGCTCTCTCCAATCAAGACTGAACTTGACAGTCAAGTAAACACTTGCACCACACTACACTCATCACAGTCTCACTAAATGTACACCACCAAAATCCACACACAGAAACACAAAAACATTCGCAGAGGCTCTCAATAATAATCTGCACAAGCAACAGAGACCTCCAAAGCAGAAATGCAAGCAACCTCCACCCCCCCAACACAACCCAAATGACACATAGCCCGCAGACTCAGTGTGCCACTCAACCACAGCCAATAAGGCAAAACAATGTACCCAACACACTAGTCATAGGTGACTCTATAGTCAGGCACACTGATGTCCCACTCACCAGGCTAAAGGAGAAGGTTACTGTCAGCTGCCTATTGGGTGCCAGGATCCGCCACATAACCCACGCACTCAGGTCACTCCACAACAAGTACATATATGACTCCGTCATTGTCCATGTTGGTGTGAATGACCCGAGACGTACCTCCATGGACTACATGAAAAGAGACAAGGAAGAGCTCTCCGACCTTGTAGCCCAGGCAGGTATGACCCTAGCCCTGAATAGCATTCTGCCATCACCCAGTATTATGCCGCAGTACAAGGACAAATGATTGACTTCAACAATTGGCTAAGCTTCTGGTGCCATTCTAAAGGGATCCAGTATCTGTCTGCCTGGGATGACATGGTCGACAGACCACGATGCTTTGCCAGAGATGGCCTGCACCTGTCACCCCTGGGATTCCGGATACTGGCTAAGGTCCTTGCCACCCCTACAGTGCCTTTTTTAGGCAAGGTTCAAATGACAAATTCACCACCGTAACAGGAACAGGCAAGCAAAAACTGAGGGTGATGCTACTCAATGCTAGAAGTCTAAATCTCAAAATGCACTCACTCAAGGCACTCCTTAAAATGGAGAACATCAATATCTGTGCAGTGACTGAGACCTGGTTCAAGGCTCCAGAGAGCATCCCTGCACTACCAGGCTATAACTCATACCACACTTTTCAGCCATGTAACCTGGACCGGAACACCAAAGGCGGAGGTGTGTCCATATTCATTAAGGACAGCCACACCTCCAGGCTAGTTGCTCTGCATAATGCAGCCGAGGTTATCCAAGTGCAACTAACTCTGGGCATAACTGCAATCCAAACTGTAGCTTGCTACAGACCACCCACCATGCCCCAGGATTGCCACAACTCTTTTCTTGATGTACTGGAAAATATTAGGGTTCAACCAAACACCCTAATAATGGGCGATTTCAACTACCCCACCATTAAATGGGAAAACTACTCATGTACCAACTCCTTCGCTCAACGCTTTCTGGAATTCATAAACTGCAATGCCCTAGATAAACTTATCCACACCCCCACCAGGGGCAACAATATCCTAGATCTAGTCATTACCAACATGAGTGACCGGTGTTCCACACCTGAAGTCAACGCCTCATTGGTCCGATCTAACCATAAGCTAATTACCCTAGATATCCACATCCTGCCCCCACCCCTCATTAAGGAAACCATGGTAAAAAAATTTCCAAAGCCAACTTCATGCTTCTTCAGACAGAAGTGGTGAACTTCATGACACCCATGCAGATGGACAATACAGTTACGACTACTGAATCCTACACAATTGCACTTTATAAGCACTTACATGAGTGCATGGATTGTACTATCCCAAATAGAACCAAGACGCTATCCTCCAAAAAAAGGAAGCCAATCTGATGGTCCCCTGTCATAAACAAACTGTACAACAGAAGGAAGAAATTGTTGCAAAAGAGAGTAAAATCCCATGACTGGAGGAGCTCCCTGGTCAGCCTCACTAAGAAGTTGTGATCCCTGATAAAATCCTCCAAAACTAGTTACGAAAACAAAATTGCCACTGATGCTAAAGACAACCACAAAGCATTCTATAGCTATGTCAAGAATCTAAACGGCAACACTCAGATCTGCTCTGAGTTACAGCCAATGGCACTAAATATACAGACCCAACTGATATTGCCAACATCCTGGCAGATAGGTTCAGTGCTAACTTTACCCCCCCCCCTCACCCCCCTAAAGAGCCGATCTCTATACCGGAAGAATGCAAAGTTCCTGTAATCATGGCTGCACAGGTAAAAAAACACTCTCTCCAAAGCGAAGAACACAGCATCCATGGGACCAGACAACATCCCACGCTGCGTTCTACACAAACTACTGAACAAACTGGCACCCCACCTTGGTACCATGTTCAATCATAGTCTCACCTCAGGCTTTGTGCCTGCTGAATGGCGCACGGCAAGGGTCATCCCACTCCACAAGGGGGGAGCCACCACAGACCCTGGGAACTACCGCCCCATTAGCCTAACGAGCCTGGTCTGCAAGGCTATGGAATGTATCATCATGAAACTTATAAACAAAGACATTGGTAATCTCCAAACTCTGGACCCCACCCAGTTCGGGTTTGTAAAAGGCAGATCATGTCTCCTAAACCTGATAGACTTCTCTGAAGCAGTCACCAAAGCCATAAACAAGTTTAAGGTGGTTCATACAGCCTATCTAGATCTTGCCATGGCTTTCGACACCATCCCCCACTCTGGAATTATAGATAAACTCACTAAACTAAGTATAAATCCCTATGTCACAAGATGGGTTGCCAACAGGCTCACTGACAGAACCCACACTATAGCAGACTCCCAATCCGACTTCAGACCAGTGACAAGAGGAGTACCACAGTGTTCAGTCCTGGGTTCTCTCCTGTTTGGTATTTACTTCTCTGAAGTACAGGCTAACACAGAAGGTCTTTGGCTAACGAAGTTTGCATATGACTGCAAACTAGGAGCCATAAGCGAAACTTCTAACGATGTGGACATCCTAGAAAAGGGCCTCACCGAGACAGATGCCTGGTGTCAAAGCCATGGTCTCAAGCTCAATGCTAAAAAGTGCATTGTCATCCCTTTTGGTAAAAACTCTGTACCCATGAAATACAACATTGCCGGTAGTATACTTAACACCGAAAATGTGATGAGACAATGAGGCACAGGTGGACAGTAGTCTCCCCTTTGATAATCACATCGCCACAGTAGTCAGGAAATCCTTCTACTTGGTAAACCTCATCACAAAATGTTTCTCATCCAGAAAAAAGAGGTCACTGTTCCCCTCTACTCATCAGACCCATTATACAGTACAACGCCCCTTTTGGTATGTACCTCACAAGACATCTACAACAACTGGAAAGGCCACAGAAATACCTCACAAAGAGGATTACCAGCTTCAAACAGATGCCCTATGCAGACAGTCTCAAAAAACTCCAGCTTTACTCTGTCGCATATCGCCTACTCAGAGGTGATCTCTGCCTAACATACAAAGCTATGTCAAACCCAGAGCTGTTGAACATGTTCCACTTAAAGAAATCCCAATCCCTCCGAGCTACATGTTCTAGGGACCTAAACCTTGCCACCACAATAAACAGAACATGCCGGAGAGATAGATTCCTGTCCCACAGATTTCCCATACTCTGGAATAAACTACCTATCTATATCAAACAAAACTCCTCATTAGCACTCTTCAAGAAAAATCTTGATGATTGGATGGGAAATAGGAAATTCACCCTGGGGATCACCTCTTTGGCTCTGCTCGACAGTGGCACAGGAAAACTATTTTCTTGGGTTGCAAAAGCCAGGGTACCTTTTTGGCTGGGCTTGTATAGGCCCCAGGGCCAACAGCCTAGTACCTACCTATGAACTTGTTTGTGAATAGTAATACGATTCATATGCTTATCTTACAAATGTAAGAGAACTGTATGTGGTGTACTGAGCTCCAAGAATGTAACCACAGTGTACCCTACTGGAAAAGAACTGAAATGTATATTAACTATATACATGTGCAAACGTATGTTCTAATAGTAGAAGCTGGAACATACAGAGTTAACTTGCAAAACTTCAACAAAATAAGTTGAAAAGTAAAGTGTTTTTACAATTATCTCTCACAGTAAGTAGACACAATGTCTAGAGCTAGAGGTTTTTCTATTGTCTTGAAAAATAAACAATTACTGGGTTTCAAATGTAAAGTGTTTTAGTGCTCCATGACTGCATACTTCTGAGAGGTATGTATTTTTCACAGAGGTGTTAAATTATAAGTATCTGTTTAGCCTGGGAATTGAAGTCAGGTGACAAAGACTGATGTCATCCGAGCTAACCTAGCAGTAATGCTGAATATTAATTTAAGAACTTTCTCAGAGACAAAGTCTGTGAATTTTGTAACTTGTCTTGGACCTAGAAACATCCCACTCGGCACTTATGCCTGTGTCTCATCTGTAAGTTAAGTCTAGGGTACAGTAATATATTTTAGATATAGACAGGAATACAGTAAAGATTAGTGTAGATGTTTTCTGTATTTATCCGAGACTGTCCTGCAATGTTGTTTTAAAATACTTCCTGTGATCCCGAACTCTGTACTTACTGTGTTGTTTGAGTATTGTCTTGTTCTTTTATTATTTATTATTAAATATATTTAACCTTTCAATTGTGGCTGGTTTGTTTAGAGATATTTAAGCTTTTAGAGTACTTGCATATGTATTTGGTAACACTGTATAGGCCACTCCAATAGCCTTGCTCTTAGTCACACTTACCGTTTGGATAACAGTAACATTACACAGTAGAATTGGGCACCCCTTGTAAGGGCCTTAGAGTAGCTGATAAGTAGTGATAGGTGGCAGTGATAACTACCTTATAGTCTGGGCAGAAAGGGGTGTGAAGGCTGCCAGCCTAGCTAGAGAGAATTTTATAGATAATTCTATCATTTGTAAATATGAATGTAAAACTACAGGCTTGTTGTCTTAACTGGAAAAAAACTGCTGTTAGATGTGGAAATGAAAAAAATGTGACAACAGTGCACTCTACTGACCAAAGCTTGTGGTGATTCTTTCATGTAGACAGTGGTGCCGAAGAGTCTAGATGAACAAATTCTTGCTATTGTTTTAACCAAGAGTTAAATTGCTAGATTTAAACATGCAAATGTCCTTTATTGCTCTGGTTTCTGCTAGGTGTAAAAGAATGTAAATGCAGTTTCTGTCAGCCTGGGAATCCCATGAAAGTGTGAAGAATGATGTAATGTAAATGAAAACTGCAATTTCAATTTAAACAGAGAGAACCAGAAAGGAATAAGCATTTTTGTCTTGACCATCCAACTCACAGCACTGTCTTGCTCATATGCAAGTTATCTTAGATTTGTTTTCTTTTAGAACTAGCTAGGCACTAGAAACATTAGACTGTGTTTTCTGTGATGTCAGAACTGTACTACTGAATTATTTTAAGTATTTCTCTGTGATCTCTGAACTCTTGACTAGCACTGTGTATTAAGAAGTATTGTCTTGTGTTTTATTATTTATTATTAAATATTTTAAAACCTTTCAACTGTGGCTGTTTTGTGTAGAGATAATTTAAGCTCTAGAGTACATTGCATATTTGTAGTGATTACTGTACCAAGTCACTCCAATAAGCTTTGATTGTTTAGTTATACTACCAATTGGATAATAAAATTGCACAGTAATAATTCAAAACCCTTTTAAGGGCCTTTGAGTAGCTGATACGTATTAGCTGGGTGGTGGCAGATGGTACTACCGTATAGTCTGGGTGATAGGGGCACAGCTGGAGACCCTGTGCCAGCCTTTCCCAGGAGTGTCTGTGTGGTTGTATAAACTCTTATCTCAAAGTGTGTGTCACCTACTTGGGCAGGGACACAAAGCATTGGTTGGACAGAGAGGGTGCTGGAGGTTTTAGCTTGCCCAGCTAGGCTGATATCTGGACCCTATAGCTGTGCCAGTGGGGAGTCTTATTGGGGGCCTGAAGAGCAAGGGAGCGACCAGCCCCAGACTGACTGTGATCTCTGTGTGCTCTTAAGGGAAATTGCACTTTACTGTGTGTATTTGTTATCCCTTCCTTCATAAATGAGATGCCCTCTCTGGTGTTAGTGGCGAGGATTGCGACTCCTTGATTGTAGGGCCAGGGCAAGGGCATCACATATTGTTTGGCAGTGGTGCGATATCCACATCACATATTCATTGGTTGGTAAATACTAACTGGCCTGTAGTGGTGTGGGTAGAGTGAATCCTGTAGCTTGTGTACAGTGAGCTTTGAAGGTGTTTTGTACTTTAAATCAGCCATGCAGTGAATACTCGGAGTTCACATCACAATTGTTTTATTTCTTTTGTTAGCTTAGTTAGTCAGGGTGAGCAGGCATCATGTCAGCAGAGGAGTATGGAAAGCTGACAAGGAGCCAGCTGGCAGAGATGTGCCAGGCTAGGGGATTGGTGCATGGAAACCTAAGGCAGACCTGATTGCAGCCTTTGTTACAGCTGCATCAGAAAACAGCAACCAGGTGGACAAACAAACTGGCAGTGGAGATACAATACCCTCGGAGAATGGACAGCTCAACCTTTTTGCAGAGGACTTAAAAATCCATCTGGAGCTAAAGAGACTGGAGTTGGAGGCCAGGCGTTTGGAGACAGACGCCGAGGAAAAGGAGAGACAGAGGAAGCATGAGAGAGAAATGCTGACTCTTCATCAGAGTCATGGTGGTAATGGGGAAGGGAGTAACTGGACCCCAGAAGCACAACAGGGGGATAATTTTGATAGTTTCATTTATACGTTTGAGAGGGGATGCAAACAGTATAGTGTTGACCTAAGGTTCTGGGTACAGTTTCTGACTCCCTTACACCATGGTAAAGCTGTAACTGTATTGTCTAAAATGTCTGATGTTGCACGTTTTGATTATACTGCTGTAAAAAATTGTCTATTACAGTTTAAGCTAAGACCTGAAACACACAGGAAATAGTTTCATGAGCATAGATGCAAGGCTGCTGAAAGTATGTGTGAATATGTTGCTGAACTAAGCACTTATTTCCATAGGTGGGCGAGTGGATGTCAGGTCACCACTTTTGAAGGGCTGGCAGACCTTTTGGTGAGGGAACATGCCCTTAGCACTTTGCCTGAGGATCTGGTTAGCTGATAGACAATGTGCTACTTCAGATGAGTTGGGGAAGAAGGGAGACCTATAGCTGGCAAGCAGGGCAGCCCTGCACAGGACAGGGACCCCCAGTACTGCTCATGGGTCTAAAGGAACCCATGGCAGGCAGCACAGACTGTCCCAAAAGAATCTGCCAGTAGCAGGGGAAGACACTAGTACAGGTACACGTCCAGGAGCTAGGGTTAAATGTTTTGAATGCAAGCAGTGGGGCATGTGGCATACAGGTGTCCAAAGAGGCAATGTGGGGAACAAAAGGTGAAGGAGGCAGTAAGTGGGAAATACAAAATGCCAATAGTAGGTTGTCTTGGGACAACAAGGGTACAAAACTACCACCAGGGTTATATCCCCTTGCAGTGAATGGCAAAGAGGCCATTGCCAAGAGTGACACAGCCTCTGATATTACCATTGTAAAGCCTGCAATGGTTACAGAGGAGCACTACTTGCCTGGGCAGTCTACTGCAGTCAGGGCTTTAGGACGGATCCCATTCCAAATACCTTTGGCTAGGGTTCACCTTGACTGGGAAGATGGAAAAGGAAGCCAGCAGTGGGGTTTTTGAGGATATACCTTCAGATGTCCTGATAGGGAATGATTTTGACAGTGCAGTACCCTGTGCTTGTGCATGCAGTCAGGCTTGGAGACAAACAGGTAAGTCTGGTAGCCTGGGGGAGACCCAGACTGCATGCTTGCAGCCAAGACTGGTGAGGTGGTTATGTCAGGGATTTAGCTACCCTGTAACAGTGAGACTGAAGGTGAGCCACAGCTGCTTGGGGGTACTGATGGTCCCTTGGACAGAGTGACTGCAAAGGTAGAGGTGAGTAGTAGTACCCGGGCTGACTGTGAACACACCACTATCAGGAGATGCCAAACTTCCTGTGGAAGGGGAGCTGGGAAGGGTTACAAGGAGAGAGTTGAGACAGGCTCAGATCTCAGACCCTACATTGCAAGGCCTGAGGCAGGTAGCTAGGGAGGCACCCAATTCTCAAGGAAAGGGGAAATCTGTATACTGGGACAGAGGGTTACTATACAGAGAGTGGACTCCTGAGGGAGGGCTAGAAGGTAAGAGAGTACAACAGTTGGTAGTGCCTACAGCCTACCATCTGGTGCTTCTAGCCATAGCCGATGATATTCCCTTTGCAGGTCATATGGGCATAACATGTACAAAGAGCAGAACTTCTATTGGCCTGGAATTTCCAGAGATGTAACAGGGTACTGCAGGACCTGTTAGCAGTGCCAAAAGGTAGGTAAGGCAGGAGACAAGGTGAGAGCTCCTTTGATGCCTTTGCCTGTGATTGAGGAGCCATTTCAGAGGGTAGCTATAGATACTGTGAGTCCTCTGAGTACCCCAAACTCCACAGGGAAAACATATATCCTGGTGGTAGTGCCTTATGCTACACCATACCCTGAGGCAGTGGCTTTGTCCTCCATTAAGCCAGAGAAGGTGGCAAATGCTTTGTTAGAGATTTTCAGCAGGGTAGGTTTCCCAAAAGAAATACTGACTGACAGAGGTACCAATTTCATGTCACACCTGCTGGCTTGTCTGTGGAAGTCCTGCGGGGTGAAGCACATGAAGACCACCCCCTACCATCCCCAGACGGTCTTGATTGTAGTGAGTAACCTCTCAAGTCCATGCTACTGGCATTTGCAGATCAGTTTAAGAGGGAGTGGGACAAATATCTGCCCCATCTGTTTGCTTACAGAGAGGTTCCCCAGAAATCCACAGATTTTTCACCCTTTGAGTTGCTGTATAGGGGACATCTAGATTTAATTCGAGATGAGTGGGAAGGTGAGTGCAAGTCTCACAAGGAGTCTGTTGTGGCATACATCCTAAACCTCAGGACAAGGCTCAGGGAACTCATGGGCTTGGCCCAGGAGAGCCTGGCAGAAGCCCATCAACAGAAAAAGGTGTGGTATGACAGGAATGCTCAAGCTAGAGAGTATGCTGTGGGGCAGCAGGTAATGGTTCTCATTCCAGTCAGACACAACAAGCTGCAAGCAGCTTGGAAGGGACCCTACAAGGTGGTAAGAAAGGTAAGAGATGTTAACTACATGGTGGAACTGCTAGGCAGATGGCAGGGGCAAAAACTGTACCAGGTTAACATGAAACCTTACCATGATAGGGAGGCCCTTGTGCTGAGTATTTGCAGTAGATTGCAGGAGGAGTGTGAGGGAGATCTGGGGACTGATTCCCCTCAGTAAGGCTCGGGCTGACATCTCAGTGGAAGGGGTAGCAATGTCCCAGCAGTTATCTCCTACCAAGGTTCCAGAAATCCGAGCAGTGTTGCAGGAATCTGGGGACATGTTCAGTGGGAAACCAGGGTGCACCCACCTGGGGCATCACCAGGTTGATACAGGACCCCAAAGGCCTATTAGGCAGGCCCCTTATAGAATGTCTGAGAGCGTCAGACTCTGAGGGAGGACGTACAGGAGATGTTGGAACTAGGGGCGATTCACGAGTCCAACAGTCCCTGGGCCTCCACAGTGGTGCTGGTGTGAAAGGATGACAGCACCAGGTTCTGCGTGGACTACAGGAAATTAAATAATCACACAGAGTCAGATGCTTACCCCATGCCTAGGACAGATGAGGCCCTAGAGCAGCTTACAACCATTGATCCTACCAAGGGTTACTGGCAGGTGCCCTTGACTCCCAGTGCTAGAGAGAAGTCAGCCTTTGTGACTCCTTTTGGCTTATATGAGTTCACAAAGATGCTTTTTGGGATGAAGAATGCCCCAGCAACTTTGCAGAAGCTGGTAGATCATATCCGAGAAGGAGGGTTTGCCCTTGCTTACCTAGATGATATTGCCATCTACAGCCATTCCTAGCCAGAGCACCTGCAGCATGTCAGGGAGGTGCTGGGCAGACTATAGAGGGCAGGGTTGACCGTTAAGCCGAGCAAATGTCAGGTGGGTATGGCAGAGGTCTCCCACCTAGGACAGAGTGGGCAGTGGTAAGATAAGGCCAGAACCTGCCAAAATGGAAGCCATTCAGGCATGGCCTGCACCTGTTACCAAAAAGCAGGTGATGGCATTTTTAGGGACAGCAGGGTACTACAGAAAGTTTGTCCCCAGTTATAGTACCATAACTGCTCTCCTCACAGACCTGACAAGGAAGAACAGGCCAGATAAGTTAGTGTGGAACCCAGCATGTGAGCAGGTATTCCAGAGGCTTAATGAGGCTTTGGGAGGACCCCCTGTGTTAGCCAGTCCAGATTAAAGCAAAGAATTTGTTGTGCAGGTGGATGCTTCGAACCATGGGTTGAGAGCTGTACTTAGCCAGATTTCTTCAGAGGGAGAAGAGTACCCAGTGGTTTATCTCAGTTGTAGGCTCCAACCCAGGGAGGAATGCTATGCAGCTGTAGAAAAGGAATGTCTAGCCATAGTGAGGACACTGCAGAAACTTCAGCCTTATCTGTATGGAAGAAAAGTCACTGTTATAACAGATCACAACCCCTTAACATGGTTAAACAGAGCCAACCAGCAAAATGCCAAGTTTTTAAGATGGAGCATGGGGTTGGAAGCATATATGTCAGTACAGCACCACAGTGGGAGTAGCACTGCCAATGCAGATGGGCTCTCAAGACAGGGAATGGAATAGGTATACTCAGATAGACCTGACCCTCTCAAGCAGTGTTTCCCAAGGGTCACTTGGAAAAACTAGCTTGAGTCTCTTGGGGGGATGTGAAGGGTGACTACCTAGCCAGAGAGAATTTTATAGATAATTCTATCATTTGTAAATATGAATATAAACTACAGGCTTGTTGTCTTAACTGAAAAAAGCTGCTGTTAGATGTGGAACTGAAAACAAAAGTGACAACAGTGCACTCTACTGACCAAAGTAAAGCACGTGGTGAACCTTTCATGTAGACAGTGGTGCCGAAGAGTCTAGATGAAGAAATTATTGCTATTGTTTTAACCAAGAGTTAAATTGCTAGATTTAAACATGCAAATGTCCTTTATTGCTCTGGTTTCTGTCTAGGTGTAAAAGAATGTAAATGCAGTTGCTGTCAGCCGAAGAATGGTGAAATGTAAATGAGAACTGCAATTCCAATTTAAAGCGAGAGAACCAGAGAGGAATAAGCATGTTATTCTTGACCATCCAACTCCCAGCACTGTCTTGCTCATATGTAAGTTATCTTAGACTTCTGTTTTCTTTTAGAAATAGCTAGGAACTAGAAAGATTAGACTAAGTGTTTTCTGTGATGTCAGAACCGTACTACTGAATTATTTTAAGTACTTCTCTGTGATCTCTGAACTCTTGACTAGCACTGTGTAGTAAGAAGTATTGTCTTGTGTTTTTATTATTAAATATTTTAAAAACTTTCAACTGTGGCAGTTTTGTGTACAGATAACTTAAGCTATAGAGTATGTTGCATATTTATAGTGATTACTGTACCAAGTCACTCCAATAAGCCTTGACAGTTTATACTACCAATTGGATAATAAAATTGCACAGTAATAATTGGGACACTCTTTTAAGGGCCTTTCAGTAGTTAAGTATTAGCTGGGTGGTGGCAGACAGTACTACCGTACAGTCTGGGTGATAGGGGCACTGCTGGAGAACCTGTGCCAGCCTTTGTCAAGAGTTTATACAACCACACAGACACTCCTATCTCAAAGTGTGTGTGTGCCAGCTACTTGGGCAGGGACACAAAGCACTGGTTGGACAGAGGGTGCTGGAGGTTTTAGCTTGCCCAGCTAGGCTGAGATCTGGACCCTATAGCTGTACCAGTGGGGAGTCTTATTGGGGACCTGCAGAGCAAGGGAGCAACCAGCCCCCGACTGACTGTGATCTCTGTATGCTCTTAATTGCACTTTACTGTATGTATTTGTTATCCTTTCTTTATATACAAGACTCCCTCTCTCTGTTGTTAGTGGTGAGGATTGAGACTCCTTGATTGCTGGGCCAGGGCATGGGCATCACAGGGGGCATAGCTAGTAAACCTGTGCTAGGCTTCCCCAGGAGTGTCCGTGTATTTGTATATAAATCATATCTCAAAGTGTGTGTGTGTGTGTGTGTGTGTGTGTGTGTGTGTGTGTGTGTTAACTACTTGGGCAGGGACACGAAGCACTGGTTAGACAGAGACGGTGTTGGAGGTTTTGGCTTGACCACTCAGCTGAGATCATAACCCTACAGCTGTGCCAGTGGAGAGTCTTACTGGGGATCCGGAGAAATTGGCAGAAACCAGCCCCAGACTGACTGCGATCTCTGTGTGCTCTTAAAGAAAATTGTACTTTACTGTGTGTGTACTTGCCATTTTCCCAATGTGCAAGTCCCACATTGGTGCTATTAGTGAGGATTGAGGCTTCTTGATTACTGGGCCAGTGCAGGGGTGTCATATATTAACTGTTTGGCAGTGGTGGGATATCCACATCACATATTAATTGATTGACAGTGGTGAGTTATCCACTTCACATATAAATTGACTTGAAGTGGTGTGAATATTGAATTCCTCTAGCCTGTGTACAGTGGTCACTGAAAGGTGTTTGTACTCTCAATCAGCCACGCAGTGAACCTTCAGAGCTCATATCACAATTGTTTTATTTTTTGTTAGCTTAGTCAGGGAGAGCAGGCAAGCAGGTCAGGAGAGGAATATAGCAAGCTAATAAGGAGCCAGTTGGCTGAGATATGCCAAGCTAAAGGACTGGTGCATGCCAACCTGACTAAAGCAGACATGATTGTAGCTTTAGTCACATCTGCATCACAGAATAGCAACCAGGAGGACAATCAGAGTGGCCGTGGAGATGTACAACTCTCAGAAAATGGACAGCCCAACCTTTTCACAGAGGACTTAAAAATCCATCTGGAGTTAAAGAGACCTGAGTTGGAGGCCAGGCATTTGGAAAATAGAAGCAGCAGAGAGACTGAGACATCTGGAGGCTGAGTAGAATGAGAGGTGAAGGCAACATGAAAAGGAGATGCTGACTCTTTGCCAGAGTCATAGAGGTAATGGGCAAGGGAGTAATTGACCTCCAGAAGCAACAAAGGTCAGTAAATTTCTTCCACAATTTACAGAAGGGAATAGTTTTGATAGTTTCATTCATATGTTTGAGACAGTATGTTCATAGGTGTTTACTAGGCTAACGACCACAAGGGCCTTTTTAAGCCTAGCCATGCATTCCAAATCTTTGACTAATTCTGATATCCTTGATAAGTGTAAGCATGAGCCTGGGAGATGGAAAATTTACAGGTTACCTGTTTGCATCAAGAGACATAGGTGCTAAACAAGGGATGAATTTCTGGTTTCCCATCCAATTGTCCAAGTTGCATTTGAATTGGATTAGGGAGGAACTCTGCTTCACATGGATGGGGAGCATGTTCCATAGATGGGGTAGTCTCTGGGATACATACCGCTCTCTCCAGCAGGTCCTATGCATATCACAGGCAAGGTTTAAGCTTTTAGAACAGGAACATGAAAAGGAATGTAAACAGTATAATGTTGACCAAGGGCTCTGGGTACGGTTCCTGACCCCCTTACTCCATGGTAAAGCTGTAATTGTTATCTCCAAACTGTCCGATACTGATTGTTTAAATTATAATGTCGTAAAGAACGGTTTGATAGAATGTTTTAAGTTAACACCTGAAGCTTATAAGAAAAAAAGGTTTGTGAGCGTAGACACAAGGCAGATGAAAGTGTGTGTGAATATGTTTCTGAACTAAGCACTTATTTTCATAGGTGGGTGAGTGGATGTCAGATCACCACTTCTGAAGGGCTGGCAGATGTTTTGGTGAGGGGAAAAAGTCCTTAGCACTTTGCCTAAGGACAAGAGAATCTGGTTAGCTGATAGACAATGCAATACTGTAGATGAATTGTGGAAGAAAGGAGACCTATACCTAGCAAGCAGGGCATCACTGCACAGGAAAGGGACACCCAGTGCTGCTCAAAGGTCTAAGACAACCCATGGTGGGCAGCCCAAACTGCCCCAGAGTCCGCCAGTAGCAGGAGAAGCCACTAGTCCAGGTACACATCTAGGACCAAGGTTTAAATGTTTTAAATGCAACCAGTGGGGCCATGTAGCATATAAGTGTCCACGGAGGTAAGATTAGCAACAAAAGGGGGAGAGCCAGTAAGTGGGAATGACAAAATGCCAACAGTAGGCTGTCTCGAGACAACAAGGGTACCAAACTACCACAAAAGTTTACATCCTATCTTAGTGAATGAGAAAGAGGCCATGACTAAGAGACACACAGTCTCTGACCTAACCATTGTGAAGCCTGCAATGGTCACAGAGGAGCATTACTTGCTTGGGCAGTCTACTCCGGTCAGAGCTTTTGGAGGGACCCCATTCCAAATACCTTTGGCTAGGGTTCACCTTGTCTTGGGAGGTGGAAAAGGAAGCCAGCAAGTAGGTGTGTTTGAGGATATCCTTGCAGATGTCATGATAGGGAATGACTTTGCTAAGGCAGTATCATGTGTGCATGCAGTTACAAGCAGTCAGGCTTGGAGACAAGCATGTGGGTCCGGTAGCCTGGGGAGACCCAGACAGACCACACACTTTCAGCCAGGACTGGTGAGGTGGTTACTTCAGGGAGATAGCTACCCTGTAGCAGTGAGACTGAAGGTGAACCATAGCTGCTTGTGGGTACTGATGTTCCCTTGAACAGAGTGACTGCAAGGGCAGAGGTTTGTAGTAGTACCCAGGCTGACAGTGAGGTACCGCTGTCAGAGATATCAGACTTCCTGTGGAAGGGCAGCTGGGAAGGGTTACAAAGAGAGTTGAGACAGGCTCAGCTCTCAGACCTTACATTACAAGGCCTGAGGGAGGTAGCTAGTGAGGCACCTGATTCTCAAGGGAAGGAGGAATCCGTATACTGGGACAAAGGGTTACTGTATAGAGAATGGACCCCTGTGGGAGGGCTAGAGGGTGAGAGAATACAGCAGTTGGTACTGCTCAGAGCCTACTGTCTGGCACTTCTAGCCATAGCCCATGATACTTCCTTTGCAGGCCAAACAGGAATAAAACATACAAAGAGATCTATTATGCAGAATTTTTATTGGCCTGGGATTTCCAGAGATGTAACATGGTACTGCAGGACCTGTGAGCAGTGCCAAAATGTAGGCAAGGCAAGAGACATGGTGAAAGCTCCTTTGATGCCTTTGCCTGTGATTGAGGAGCCATTTCAGGGGGTAGCTATGGATATTGTGGGGCCTCTGAGTGTCCCAAGTTCCATAGGGAAAAATTGTATCCTAGTGGTAGTAGACTACACTACCAGATAACCTGAGGCAGTGGCTCTGTCCTCCACTGAGGCAGACAATGTGGCAAATGCTTTGTTAGGGATTTTCAGCTGGGTAGGTTTCCCAAAAGAAATACTGACTGACAGAGGTGCCAATTTCATGTCAGACCTGCTGGCTTGTCTGTGGAAGTACTGGGGGGTGAAGCACCTAAAGACCACCCCCTACCATCTGCAGACTGATGGTCTTGTTGAGAGATTAAACTCTACACTCAAGATGATGATATGGGCACATTTGCAGACCAGTTTAAGAGGAACTGGGACAAATATCTGCCCCATCTGTTGCTTGCTTACAGACATGTGCCTCAGGAATCCACAGGTTTTTCACCATTTGAGTTGCTGTATGGGCATACGGTGAGGGGCCTCTAGATTTGATTTAAGATGAGTGGTAAAGTGAGTGTGAATCCCACAAGGATTCTGTTGTGGCATATGACCTAAACCTCAGGACAAGGATCTTGGAACTCATGGGCTTGACGCAGGAGAACCTGGCAGAGGTCCAACAGCAGAATAAGGTCTGGTATGACAGGAATGCTCGAGATAGAGAGTATGCTGTAGGGCAGCAGGTAATGGCTCTCATTCCTGTCCCGATACAACAAGCTGCAGGCAGCCTGGGAGGGACCCTACAAGGTGGTAAGGCAGGTCAGTGATGTTAACTGCATGGTAGAACTGCTAGGCAGGAACAAACTGTACCACGTTAACATGATGAAACCTTACCATTATAGGGAGGCCCTTGTGCTAAGTATTTGAAATACAAGGAAGGAGGGGTCTGAGGGGAATCTATGGCTACAGGGAGCCAACCAGGAAAATCCCAAATTACTGTGGTAGAGCCTAGGGTTGCAGGCATATGATGGGACAAGTGCAGCAGGGTACTGGGGTCAGCAAAGCCAAGGCAGGTGGAATCTCAAGACAGGGAATGGGGTAAGGTATTCCCAGATAGGATCAACCCTCTCAAGCAACATTTCTCAAGGGTCACTTGAAAAAGTAGCTTGGGTTTTCGGGGAGGAAGAAATGTGACACCAGGAAAATACTGCCAAGTCCAGCTATCTGGAATTTTGTAAATAATTATATGTCACTTGAAAATATTAATATGACTTATATAGAAATGTGATACTGCCAGCCCAGCTATCTGGAATTTTGTAAATAATCATATGTCATTTGTGAATAGCAATGCAATTTATATGCGTGTCTTGCAACTGTAACAGAACTGTATGCTATGTACTGAGCTACAAGAACGTATCCACAGTGTACTCTACTGGAAATTAACAGAAATGTATATAAACTATATACCTGTGCAAATGTATGTTTTAATAGTACAAGCTGGAGTATACAGAGTTAACTTGCAAAACTTCAAGAAAATAAGTTGAAAAGTAAGTGTTTTTATGATTGTGTTATCTATCAGAAAGCAGACACAATTTCTAGAGCTAGAGGTTTTTCTATTGTCTTGAAATAGAACTAATTACTAGGTTTCAAATGTAAAGTTCATTTATTGCTCCATGACTTCCTAGCAGCTGCACACTTCTGAGAGATATGTATTATTGACACCGTAGTGTTAAATTCTAAGTATCTGTTTAGCCTGGGAACTGAAGTCAGTTGACAAAGAGTGATGTCATCCGAGCTAACCCAGCAGTAATGTTGAATATTAATTTAAGAACTCTCTCAGAAAGGAAGTCTGTGCATTTTGTATCTTGCCTTGGACCTAGAAACATCCCACTCAGCACGTCTGCCTGCTTGTTGTCTGTAAGTCTAGGGTACAGTAATATATTTTAAATATAGATAGGAATATAGTAAAGATTAGTTTAGATATTTTCTGTATTTGAGAGTGTCCTGCAATGTTGTTTTAAAATACTTCCTGTGATTCTGAGCTCTGTAGTTACTGTGTTGTTTGAGTAGTGTCTTGTTCTTTTATTATTTATTACCAAATATATTTAAACATTTTAATTGTGGCTGGTTTGTTTAGAGATATTTAAGGTTTCAGAGTACTTGCATATGTATATGGTGACACTAAATAGGCCACTCCAATATCCTTGCTCTTGGTTACACATACCATTTGGATAATAGTAACATTACACAGTAGGATTGGGCATCATTTGTAAGGGCCTTAGAGTAGCTGATAAGTAGTAGTTGGTGCCAGTGACAACTACCTTATAGTCTGGGCAGAAGGGAGCATAGCTAGTAAACCTGTGCCAACATTCCCAAGGAGTGTCTGTTTGTATATAAATCATATCTCAAAGTGTGTGTCAGCTACTTGGGCAGGGACACAAAGCACTGGTTGGAGAAAGAGGGTGCTGAAGGTTTTGTATTGGCCACTCAGCTGAGATCTTAACCCTATAGCTGTGTCAGTGGGGAGTCTTATTGGGGATCTGGAAAAAGAGGCAGAAACCAGCCCCAGACTGACTGTGACCTCCGTGTGCTCTTAAGGGAAATTGTACTTTACTGTGTGTGTACTTGTCATCCTCCCAATGTGTACATCCCTCACTGGTGCTAGTGTTGAGGATCGAGGTTCCTTGATTACTGGGCCAGTGCAGGGGTGTCACAGGAATAAATAAGTTTAGTGAGGGTTTTAATGACAGGAAGTAAAGAAACAAGGAAAGGGCTAAGGCAATAATTGGATACTGCCCACAATTTTACAGTGTGCAAACTACTGAACAAGAATAAAGTGCAACTGTGGATGACCTGAGTTACCAACCTAATCTGCCAGTATGTGATGGCACAGAGATTTAAGTGCTTGCAGTATAAATCTAAACACTTTACTAATAACCTGTAGGACACCAAACTCAGTTTATAAAACTGATGTGTCATGTGGTTGGCAAGATGGTGAATAATATAATCATGCCCGAGTTGGTCAGAGTTTTAATTAGACTAGATTAACATGATTACTGAAGGACAAGTGGTCCAACCATATACCCAAGAAGTTTGACTCTTTATACACTACAGGATGGGTTGGCAGCTGCAGCCTAATTTTGATTGATAAAGGACATGACTTTTGTCTTACTATGGTTTATAGACAGTCCCCTGTTAAGGAAATAACTCTGGGTGGAAGTAAGGTTTTTTATAAGTGGAGAGGATGTGTATACAGGAGTGACCACATCTTGTAACTACTAGATCTTCTAAAAGAGAACAGTTAAAGCTCAGAGATCTTGTGAGAAAAGAGGTTAATAAAAATCATAAATCTAAATGAGCTTAGGGCAAACCATTGCTGTAAACCACTGCAATGAAGTGGTGAGACAGTAGTATATACCACTGCCTTGAACAGTGCTTGAAGTAGATCTCAAGTCAGTGAGCAATAGACAGAAGCAGTTGCAGACCTAAGTGCTTCTGTAAGGGAAGGAAAATGGGCCACAGATTTAAATTCTGCTTGTGAACTGTTCACTTTATTTTTGTTATTTTTAAGATTCATAAATTTTGTAGAGCTATTCTCAGGCATCCACTGAAAATGGGTTGCTCCCAGTTGAACTTCTATAGAACTTGAGCAGAGATAAATATCTTCTTTAATGTTTAAAATGAATCCTCAGCAATGTGTCTCAATTCATGCACCTGTACAGAATTGGTTAATACACTGTACCTTTTTAAGAATGCCAAAGTAGGCAAAATTTGGAGAATTAGTCTTTTAGCTGGTCAGCCATAGTTGTCCCTAACAGCCTGTTGAGAGGAGGAAATACATAATTATATTCTGTTCTGGAAGGGGATTAGGTGATATATTTTGACATGCCTGGCCTGGACAAGTGTTGGTAGTGACTAACTTTCTAAAATAATCTGTTGGGTGGTAACTATTATAACCCTTTTACAGGTGTCAGAAACTACCAGGAAAGCCAGAATAAGGGATTTTTTTCATTGCAGAGTTGATGGTTTTGAGATGGTTGATGAGTTTTAGCCAACAAAAAGAGAAAAGCAAGCAAATTCAGAATGGGTTTTCACAGGGGATTACGATGATAGCAGCAATTTAGTTAGAGATGTAGAGGCAAAGCTCTTGCTGAAGGCTGCTACAACTATGCATAGATCTCAGCCAGGTGATCCATTAATTCTGACAGCAAAAGAAGCAGTTTACTTTTCTCATATAACTAAATCTTACCATAGAGCCTTTCTGGCTAGAGAAATTAAATTCCTGATTATGTTTGAAACAAAAATATTTTCTTGTGTTTTTTGTAGTCTATGCATTTTTTTGTGAGCACTGCCCAGTCTTCTGGGTTACTGCAGGTTTTGTACCCAGAATATGCTTAATTTTGCTTGATCACTACATTTTTACATACAGAAGTACTCCACAGTGCTGATGCACTGCAGACTCGACATGTGTGAGCAGGATACTTTTTATCCAGGACAAGGGAAGTGGAATATTCAGCTCTGCTCACTGACAGAATTCAGCTGACATTACTTTAAACATCAGTGATCTAAAACCAGATATAATCTACAACTCTATCAACACTAGCAGCAAAAATAACAAGGTATTAAAACAAAAAAAAGTGCAAAACTAAGGTTGGGTGGCATGATGCCAGGGTAATCCTATGGGCTAGGCTTGGAAAGGCTCCAAGGCCATTAGCCTAGTACACACCTATGAACCTATCAGTGTTTGGCTTGCTCCTCCTACACAGCCTATGCCTCCAAATATACACCTTTATCTCACAACTCAGTGACAGCAGAGTTAACAGGATAACTGCAGTCAATGAAATAGGAGCTGACCATTTAAAATTGACAGGCTTTGAGTTGACCAGAAGTGCACTATTACAGTGCTCCTCATATGCTCTACATAGTTTTTATTACCATAGTTCTACTAGAGGTAACAACTATCTTCAAAATAAAATCAAATAATTTTAAGTCATGTCAACCACATTTGAAAACCGTATATAAATTTAATGTGCAATTATGAAAAACATTCTATGGCGCTTGTGGCACAAGGGAAATACTGCCAGCCCAGCTGGCTGGAATTTTGTAAATAACTACATGTCATTTAAGAATATTAATATAATTTATATAGAATGTAACAAAAGGAGACACTGCCAGCCCAGATATCTGGAATTTTGTAAATAGTTATATGTCATTTGTGAATACCAGCATGATGCAATTGCTTGTGTTACCAAATGTATCAGAACTATATGTTGTGTATATATTAAACTATTGGTACAGAAGTATGTGTTGAACAGGGGTTGTACAGTACTGAGCTTCAAGGATGTGTCCACAGTCTACCCTACTGGAAAAAAATAGAAATGCGTATAAACTACATACCTGTGAAAACACATGTTTTAATAGTAGAAACTGGAGCATACAGAGTTAACTTGCAAAACATCAAAAAAAAATAAGTTGAAATTAAATTATTTTATGTTGTGTTATAAAAGTTAGTTTCAATGCAGCAAGGATACAGGATGTCTAGAACTAGGGTGCCTTCTGCATTGTTTTGTAAGTGTTTTATTGTTTTATATCTTATAGCAACTGCAAACATCTGAAACCTATGTATTTTAAACAAGGATATTTCAAATACTATAATGGGGGGTTTAAGTCTGGGAACTGAAGTCAGGTGACAAAAAGTGATGTCATCCAAGCTAACCCAGCAGTAATATTTGCTATTAATTTAAGAACTCTCTGAGAGAGAAACTGGGCATTTTGTAATTTTGTCTTGGACCTAGCAAAGAACATCCACTCATCATCATTGCATCTGCACTTGCCTTGCTCTGTAAGTAAGTTCTTAGGGCATAACTCTTTTTAGACACAGAAAGGAATATAGTAAAGATTAGTTTAGATGTTTTATTTATTTGAGACTGTCCTACAATGTTGTTTTAAATACTTACTTTATAGTTCAAAATCTCAGGAACTATGTTGAATTTATTGTGTATGGTCTTTTTTTTATTATTTATTATTACATATATTTAAACCTATCTTTGTGGCTGATATTTGTGATACATATTTAAGCTCTTAGCGTACTTACATATCTATTTGGTAACACTGTACAGGCCACTAAAGTAGCCTTGCTTGGTTAGACTACCATTTGGATAATAGTAACATTACACAGTAGGATTGGACACCCTTTGATAAGGGCCTTAAAGTAGTTAAGTAGTGGCTGGTGGCAGCTGGAACTACCTTATAGTATGAGCAGAAGGGGCATAGCTAGTAAACCAGTGCCAGTCTTTTCCAGGTGTGTGTGTGTGTGTGTGTGTGTGTGTGTGTGTGTGTGTGTGTGTGTGTGTGTGTGTGTGTGTGTGTGTGTGTGTGTGTGTGTGTTTGTATACAAATCAAATCTCAAAGTGTGTGTCAGCTACTTGGACAGGGACACAAAGCACTGGTTGGACAGACAGGGTGCTGGAGGTTTTGGCTTGGTCACTCAGCTGAGAGCTCAACCCTATAGCTGTGCCAGTGGGAAGTCTTATTGGGGAGCTTGAGAAAGAGGGAGAAACCAGCCCCAGACTGATTGTGATCTCTGTGTGCTCTTAAGGGAAATTACACTTTACTGTGTGTGTACTTGTCATCCTCACATTGTGTACGTCCCCCACTGTTGCCAGTGGTGAGGATTGAGCCTCCTTGACTATTGGGCCAGTGTAGGGCTGTCACAGTGTTGATTTATTTTTACGGCAATAATTAAATATATTCATTAAAAATTTTTACTGTACACTGCCATAAGGTTCTTCATTAAGATGTTTACTGATTAGTGATATACCAACAGTTCCCTATGGTGACAGACCCAGTGTGAACATCACAGTGCTGAAGTAATTTTCTCATTCCTAAGAGCTGTAAAAAATAATAAAATGAAACAAACTGCTCAGTTATTTTACAGAGGGCTGTCCATAAGCAGATCACATTACTGCTATAGATGTGAGTGTACAACAAAAGGTATGGATATGGAAACGTATCATATGGTCCCATGATCACTTGCCAAGTATTGTTCCAATGTCCCTAAAATTATTCTGCATTCTTGCACTAGGCATGTTCAAAATCAGACATGTTTAGGTCTATAACGTTTCCAGAAAGAAGCTGCCGAATTTCCTTTTCTTTTATGTGTACTTTCTGATGGACTAAGAGTGCACGATTCCATTTAAAGACTTTCCCACAATCTGTACATTGGAATGGCAGCTTCTTTGGGTGAACTTTATGATGCTCAAACAGTTTATCCTTTTCTGTGAAGGATATCCCACAATCTGAACACATAAAGGGTGTTTCTGCTGTATGTGCTCTTTGATGGAATGCATGCACTCTTTGATGGAGTTCTAGTTTTCTCCGCCACTTAAAACTCTTACCACATTCAGTGCAAGAAAGTTTTACTTGCTGATGTTCAAAATCAGACATGTTTTGGACTATAACATTTCCTGAAAGACACTGTTGAATTTTCTTTTCTTTTATATGTACTTTCTGATGGAGTAACAGTGCTCGATTCAATCTAAAGACCCTCCCACAATCTGTACATTGGAATGGCAGCTTCTCTGGGTGAACTTCCTGATGCTCATATAGTTTACTTTTCTCTGTGAAAGACATTCCACAATCTAAACATTTAAAAAAATTACCCACTATGTGCATTCTTTGATGTAGTTCTAATTCTCTTTGCCACTTGAAACGTTTACCACATTCAGAGCAAGAAAGTTTTTCTTGCTGATGTTCAAAATCAGACATATTTAGATCTATAACTTTTCCAGAAAGAAGCTGCTGAATTTCCTTTTCTTTTACATGTACTTTCTGATGCAGTAAGAGTGCACGGTTCCATCTAAAACCCTTCCCACAATCTGTACATTTGAATGGCGGCGGCTTCTTTGGGTGACTTTTCTGATGCTCATGTAATTTATCTTTCTCTATGAAAGACATTCCGCAATCTGAACATGTAAAAAGCTTCGGTACAGTATGCACTCTTTGATGGAGTTCTAGTTTTCTCTGCCATTTAAAACTCTTACCGCATTCAGTACAAGAAAGTTTCACTTGCTGATGTTCACACTTATGAGCTGAAAGTTCACCTTTGTCTCTAAAAATTATACCACAGTCATAACATCTAAAGGGACCAGCTTCAAGCTGTACTGACTGAGGCCGAGTAAAATCTGATTTATCTGCAATGTTGACATTACACTCAGCATTATTACATTGTTTTTCTAAGTGAGTTTGTTGGTGTAATGTCTGCACCAGCTTGTGTTTGAAACTTATCCCACATGTAACACAGTCAAACTGTTTCTCTATTCTGTCGGCCCACACATGTGATAACAGTTCACGCTTTTGTCCAAAACACTGTCCACATTCTTTGCAAGTTGAAATATCTCTATGGTAATCTGTGTCCTTGTTTTCACAAAGTGTCAGCTGATCTGGAAAATTCTTACGTGCAGCTTGCTGAGTGCTTGTTTCACCTTTCAATTTTTTTTGACATTTAGGAAGCAGAAGCCACTGGGTTTCATCACGACTTGCAGACTGGAGGACTAGAATTAAGAGTTGCAAATGTTAGTACAGTTACAGAGTACCACTTTCTTCAAACATTGTATCCATATTACATTAAATGACTAAGTTTATCTTTACCCATATTTGACAGCACTGCCAAAATGTAACAGCCAAAGCTGAAAAACAATATACATATGATGAAATGAATCCTAGCTTCCACAGCTATATTTTATATATGTGAAACCCAATCTGTCATTGTGTATTTTTCAGCCAATGTACTGAAACAAACTTCAATGAGAAATCTGCATATCTCCTAACATTTCATGACAAAGGGAGAGGGGCAAATTATGTGTACAGCTTAATAAACCATTTGAGTTTAACCCCCTAACAATTACTGCTGTTCACTAAACTACCACACTTAGTTTTAGAGACTGCATATGGAGGATAGGGACAGCTAAAACAATGCACAGCCATGACATTACACAGCCGCAAAGTTCTAACAATCATAAACTATCAAACATAAGGATCTATATTTGAGAACAGAGTGAATAGTACCAATATGAGTAAGAAACACAAATTCCCCTGTGCAGTAAATAAAATATATATTGGAAAATAATTTTGTCTAATACAGTATACAAGCAGTAGGATAAAAATGAACACTTTTGAAAGAAGTTTTACAGGTGATACCAAAAAATGTACATTTCCAGTGATGGTCACCCCTTCGGTAAGACTGCACTTCTGTTTTAGACAACTTCTGCTAATTTCAGGCTTGAGAGCATTACAAGAGAGACGCTAGCATTAACAGAAGTTTCACAACCACAGTACTAGTAATTTTCTTATACTCTCAGTTCCCTTTAGTCACATCACTTATCTACTCTTCACTTTCTGATGTTTCCCATCTTACTCCTTCCCTAGTCATCCCCTCCCCTGCCCTGCTTCCTCACGTCCCTAACTACTGCATCTCACTCTCAATATAGACTGCAAGAATTCCACAAATAATACTACATTTGTAAATACAGAGACACTATGACTGCCATATGTGCACCACTGCACTGTCTAGTCTCTTACTGAACACCGTCTTCTACATCCCCATTGCAATATGCAATTCCCAGGCTGGAGATGAACTGGGTCCTTTTTGCATCAGTCCACTGCCCTGGTTAACAACAAACAAATCCAGAGAATACTCCTGTCAATTACAGGCTGTTGCTAGCTTGAATAAAAGGAAGTGCTTACAGACAGGCTTAGAGGAGTTGCAAAGAGATGCAGGAATGCTTGGCATTAAACAGACATTCATTGTTGTTGAGGCACCTTCTTTGTCCTAAACCACTGACAGGTTTACAAGAAAAATGGAGAAGTATCTGCATGTCTGTGACAGTAGAAAACCTCTTGCTGCTCTTCTGGTAGCTCTACATGATCTCTTGGGGGGGGGGGTCACAAAACAGTTATTGGCTCTAATAAAGGCATCTAGGACATTACTATACAGCTACACATGGATTGAACACAGTGTAATTTATGCTGCTTGTAGTGGTGGGCCGCAGTTCTGTCCAACACATCTGTCATGTTGAAGTTACAGAAAGCTATATAGAACGCTGCTTTAAATGTAGTGCTATGAACTTTAATCTCGAACTGCTTCCCAGTCATCTGAATCAGAAAGTGTGGACAGTTTCTCAATGGATTATGCTATGTAGAAATTAGACCTTTGGGTAAAGTAGCTATCCGGCTATGAGCACAGGATGGCACAGTATAAATTCTTGAGCACCAGTCTTCCATAAATTCTTGAGCACCAGTCTTCCACTTTGTTTGTCTTAGAATGAGTGGCAAAATGCAGATCTTCTGATACCAATGCTAGGTAGACAAAATTACACAGGAATTTACTTTGGGATACATGGTGAGAAGGGACTCCATTCAGGAGGCTGTCATACAAATCATCTTCTATCTCGGATGCAGGAGGAGATGGCAGAGGGTGCTTAAAGCAGTGAACATGGAATCCCTAACAGATAAAAGGCTACAAGACAGGAATGATCAAGGAGCTCTCTCTATGTGCTACACAAGCGTTTATATACTTTTGAGAAAAATAACAATGGGCAGGTGCCTACTCATGAGTCTGCTTCTCCAAAGCAGGAATCCTAAAGAGACCTAGCGAAGGAGGAATCTGCTCATTACCTTTCATCCTCAATCACTATGTCCACTCAGACTTGGGGAAGAATCAGAAGGGGAATGAACAAGAAATTAGGTACTCACCATAACGTTCGATGTATGTGGTCCATATCGCCACACATTCTTACTCACTGGTTCGGAGCTGAACATCGGCTCCAACTCGGCCAACTTAATTTTTCTAGCACGAAGTCTCTAATTGGCTGGGCTAACCTATGCACCTATGTTAACCCATGTTGCACTGCTCCATAGGCCCCAGATCTAGTTTGCAGCAATCCACAGTCACACCCCATGCACAGCCACAGTCCAGGAAGGTAGAACACTATCCAGGGTAACAAAGAAAAAACAACCAACCTTGAAGGGTACTCGAGACCAAATGTCGCCTCCAATCCTCCAGGAGGGGGGAAGGTGGGAGGGTATATAAGAATGTGAGGCGAGATGGACCACATACATCGAACGTTATGGTGAGTACATAACTTCTTGATGTTATGTGGTCCAATCTCGCCTACATTCTTACTCACAGGACAGCGTCCCCAGCACCTCTATCCTGGGAGGCTCAAAGGAAGATACTCCTGAGAACTGTGGAACCAAAGGAAGCCCGGCCCCTAGAAGCTACATCTAATTTGTAATGAGTAATAAAGGTGCGAGGAGAAGCCCACGTGGCCGCAGCACAAATGTCATCCAAAGATAGCTTAGAATGGTTTGCCACTGAAGCGGAAACAGCCCTGGTAGAGTAAGCCTTGACGGGGAACGGTAAATTTCTGCCTGCTGATGCATAGATATAGGAAATGCAATCAGAAATCCATCTGAAAATAGTAATCTTAGAAAATCGGGGAGCCTGTTCTATTTTCTGAAAAGGACACAAACAGTTGGTCAGATTTCCGGATATGCTTTGTCCTGTATAAGTAGAAACGTAGCTGCCTATGCACGTCCAACTGATGAAATCTAAACTCTGCCTTGTTGGAAAATTGAGGGAAGAAAAAGTAGAGTTTTGTACCTACCATAAATGTAGATGTCCGATAGATATGCAACTGCAGTCCTGACATATGGGTTGTCCTGCCTCAGGCAGCCCTTCGGTCGGCCAGATTCCAAAGTCTGGGTCCGGCGCCACGATGTCGGCCCACGCCAGAGCGGCTGGAGTATAAAGGCATCAGCCAACGCCATCTTCTTCAGTGTTTCTTGCCCCAGATGCCAGGTGCCCTCAGAGGAAGGCTAAATTTTGTGAATGGATAAACAGATAAAACCAGACATGCACAACAGTAATAAACAGATACACCATAACATATATATCCCCAGCTGATAGGTAAGGGGAGAAAAGACCCAAAAGGGGAAAATCAGAGGGGTAGGAGGGAGGGAAAACCTGACTGCAGTTGCATATCTATTGGACATCTACATTTATGGTAGGTACAAAACTGTACTATGTCCTTCAAGAATGCAACTGCAGTCCTGACATATGGGTTGAATACCATAGCCAAGTTGGGGGTGGTAGGACTAAGCAAGAGATGGTGTAGCTAGAAGTCCCTGCAGGACTGCCGAAGCAAAGCCTGCTCGGGATCTGGAGTATAATGGCAGGTTGTAGTGTTTGGTAAATGTATGCACGGAGCTCCATGTAGCAGCCTCTAGAATATCTTTTGTAGCCACTCCTCTTAGAAAAGCTGTGGAAGTGGCCATAGCTCTGGTGGAGTGTGGTCTAATATTAGCTGGCACACTTTTTCCATGAAAAGAATAACAGAATCTGATGCAGTGACCAATCCATTTTGAGATAGTTTGTTCGGTGACTGCTTTTTCTTGCACTCCAGCAGCATAGGCTACAAACAGTTGGTCAGACTTCCTGGTGGACTTTGTTCTGTCCAAGTAGTAGCGTAGTTGTCTGTGAATGTCTAAAGTATGCAGCAGCTTTTCCCCTTTGTTTTGAGGGTTAGGAAAGAAAGTAGGCAGGTGAATTGCTTGGTTTAGAGACACTCTGGATATCACCTTAGGCATGAATGAAGGATTGGTCCTAAGGGAAACTCTGTCCTGATGAAAGATGAGAAAAGGAGGAACTGCCATGAGGGCCTGTATCTCCGAGACTCTTCTTGCTGAGGTGACTGCCAACAGGAAAACCGTTTTCCAAGAGAGAAATTGCATTTCTGAAGATGCTGCTGGTTCAAAAGGAGGAAGAGTTAATTTTTCCAAGACGTAATTGAGGTCCCATGCAGGAATTGGTAGCTTCCTTGGAGGTTTGATATTCTTTATGCCTCTTAGAAGCTGTCTTAGCAAGGGATGCGAAAACACAGGTGGATCACAGTTGTAATGTGCTGAGATAGCTGAAGCGTGGATTTTGATGGAAGAGTATGAAAGACCACTGTGAAACATTTCTGCCAAGTATTCTAATATGTGAGGTATGTTCATCAGTGATGCATCCTGGCCCTTGTTGACATTCCAGATGGTGAATCTCTTCCATTTGGCCAAATAGGTTTTTCTGGTGGAAGGTCTGCGTGCCTCCAGCAAAATTTTCTGAACTTTTTCGGAGAGGGAGTCATGGGTCTCTGAGTCATGGAACTCTCCAAGCTGTCAGCTTTAAGGTTTGCAGGTTCTGATGAACAGTCTTGTAACTGTGTTGAGTCAGGAGCAGAGGCCATTGAGGCAAGGGCCACGGTTTGGTGTGAGTTATGCTCAGTAGTAGTGGATACCAGTGTTGCCTTGGCCAGTCTGGAGCTATCAAGATTCCTCTTGGTTGTTCTGCCTTGATCTTCAGTAACACCTTGGTGAGCAAAGGAAGAGGAGGGAATGCATAAATTGTTAGAGCATTCCAGCTGAAGGAAAGAGCATCCATTCTCCAAGCTAGAGGATGGTGTATCCTTGTGCAGAACCTTTCCAGGTGATGATTGAGATGAGATGCAAAGAGGTCTATGTCTGGTCTTCCCCATGCAGATGCTATTTGTGAGAAAATGTGGGTGTAGCATCCATTCGTGTGGATCCAAGAAATTTCTGCTCAACCTGTCTGCCAGAACATTGTCCTTGCCCGAACAAACTAGGATTGCAAGTAGATGTTCAGTTTCAGGGACTTTTCCCAAAGAATCATTGTTAGTCTGCAGAGGGGTAGGAATGAGTGCCCCTTGTTTGTTTATGTACCACATGACAGTGGTGTTGTCTGTCCTATTAGCAGATGACCTTGCTGGAGAGATTTTCCAAAGGCTTCTATTGCATGCATCACTGCCAACATCTCTTTTGATTTATGTGCTGATGCATCTCCATGGGAGTCCATTGCCCTTGAATGCATCTGCGTCCATGTGCCCCCATCCATGGTCTGAGGCGTCTGTTGTAATAGTTTGACTTGTTGGAGGTTTGTTGAAAAGCATGCCTTCGTTTAAGTGACTTGCTTGAGCCCACCACAAAAATTCCCTTTGCAGGCATGGTATGAGTGGTATTATGTCTTCTAGGTTGTGGCTGTGTTGTAACCACAAGCTTTTTAGGTACCATTGCAGCTTTCTCATGTGTAGTCTTGCCAGAGGAATTAGAAGAATGCAAGATGCCATGAACCCCAGGGCCTGCAGGATCTTCCTTGCGGTCAGGTGGGTTAATTTTGCTAGGCCTTTGAAGTAAGCTGTTAAATGCTCTTGTTTCTCCTCTGTGAGGAAAGCCCTTTGTAGCTTTGTGTCCAGTTTTGCTCCTAGAAAAATAATCTCTTGGGATGGCAGTAATCTTGATTTTTGAATGTTGACTGTGTATCCCAAAGCCTGTAGCATTTGAATGACGTAATCCAAGTGTTTTATCAAGGTCTGTTTGCTGTCTGCTTGTATTAGGCAGTCGTCCAGGTAAGAGTATATTTGAATCCCCTGGAGTCTGCAATGTGCCACTACTGATGCCAGGCATTTCGTGAATACTCTGGGCGCAGTAGATAAGCCAAACGGCAATGCTGAAAATTGATAGTGCTCTGTTCCTGCAAGAAATCTGAGGTATCTTCTGCAACTGTGTCTGATAGGGACATGCAGGTATGCCTCCTTGAGGTCCAGAGTAACCAGCCAAGACCCCTTGCCCAGCATGGGAAGAAGTTGCTGTAACGTCAGCATCTTGAATTTTGGCACCATGAGAAAAGTATTTAGAACGGACAAGTCCAATATAGGTCTCCATTGTTTTTCTTTTCTTGGAACAAGGAACAGTCTTGAATAAAATCCCTGGCCTTGTTCCTGAGGAGGAACCTTCTCTATTGCTTTTATTTGTAACAGCTGTGAGACTTGTATGAGTGCCTCTGCCCTTTGATTTTGTGGCAGGTTTGGCATGCCTTGTCCTGTTGGTAAAGTATGGAAATGGAACCTGTAACCTCTGTCTATTATGTCCACAATCCAATTGTCCTTTGTTATAATGTGCCAGTCTTTTGAGAATAGAGATAATTTTCCGCCTAAAGGTGCTTCTCTTTGAGCTTTGGTAGGCGGAGTGAAAGGTAAGTCATTGTGGTTGTCCCTGTGGTGCAGGTGAACTACCTGTGCCACTTCTCTGATTTTGTGGTTGCCATTGGCGTCCCCTGTAGGAGCCTCGGTATTGCCCTCTACCTCGTGCACGCCTGTTCTTTCCCCTTTGATACTTTTCAGAGTCTGGAAAGGACCAATTCTTTGAAGGCCAATTCCTGCTGAACCTTGGTGGCTGAACCTGGAGGAAATCCTTTACTGTCTGTACTGATTTTGCCTTCTCCTCAATAGATTTCAACACATCCTGATCATTAGCACCAAAAAGCTTCTGTTTATCCAGAGGTGCGTCCAGGAGCTTTACTTTAACATGATCTGGTAGTGGCTGTTCTTTCAACCAAGCATGTCTACGGATAACAGCCCCTGTCATAGCTGCCCTACATGAAGCCTCCAATGCATCATAACCACACTGTAGAAAATGCTTACTAACCTGCTGGGTATTATGAACCAAATCCTGCAATGCCTTTCTATCTATAGGCTCAGGAGAGGCTATCTTTTTCTGTAAATCATTCAAGTAAATAATCCTGGTACTGAAACATATGAAAAAGGCAGTTAAGTGACCTCATGGCAAGGGTGGAAGAGGTATAAACTTTTTTACCCCATCTCTCCAGGGACCTTGCTTCCCTGTCAGCTGGCAGTGGATTCTTGGCTGAGGAGGTAGCCACTCCTTTGGGGCCCTGTGAAATAGTTTCTAGATCCACAGAGTGGGCCTTAAAGAGATGCTTGTGAGTGTCAGGGACCCTGTAATATCTGTCTGGCTTGACAGGAGCAGGAGGGAAGAGAATCAGGTGAAGCACTGGAGTCGGAGAAAACATCATCCAGGACATCCAAAACTGGAGGGATAGCTAAAGGTCTGTGCTGGGGTAACTTAAGGAAGGTACGTAGCCTTTTCCTAGAATCAGAAAATTCCTGACCTTGCCACAAAATGTTCCCTCATGGAGTGGAGGACCTCACCGAAAGAAAAATCCTCTGGAGGAGAGGCAGAGGGAATGGATTCCTCAGCATCAGAGTCCTCATAGGCCTGGAAGGATTCTTCTTGGGTATCTGAATGCTCTGAATCCCCAGAGGCTTCATCTGAAGAGAGGTTGTCTGCCTGCTCAGTTCTAGGCCTTTTTTCTGCAGGCGGCTGAGAACCTCTGTCTGGGTGAGGCTGAGACCCCCTGATAAGAGAGATTAGATCTGCAGCCAGAGACATGATTTGGCTGTCAGAAGAAGGGGCCTGAGAAGTAGGTTTAGGATGGGCCTTGGCCTGGCTGGCGGCCTTAGCACGTGCAAAGGCCTTGATTGACATGGATACTGGAGGCCTAGCTGCCCCACGTGCAGGGGTAACTTTGTCCACGGGAATGGTGTCGGGTAGATCCAGAACTTCGGTTTCCAGAGGAAAATCAACAACCGGCACCAGTGTAGTCTCTGAGACCGAGGGATGAGTTACCGCGGTGTCGTCGGCCTGGAGCAGTTGAATTACCGCTTCCGAAGGGACCGAAGCACTCGCGGAGGGCTTAGGCGTTGTATCGGTGGAAGACGCGGGCCGAGGATGTCGGTCCCGGTCCTTTCGTTTTTTGGAAGTTTGTGCTGTCGGTTGTTCCGACGGCATGTTGTAAGCGTAGGATTCGCCAAAAAGTCTTGCAAACTCTGCCCGGCGCCTGAGAGTGCGCTTATTAAAGCAAGCACAGGCAGCACAGGCCGAGACGTCGTGGTCTGGGCCCAGGCAAGGGAGGCAGTAAGAATGCAAGTCCTTATGAGGTATTTGTTTACCACAAGACAAACAATTATTAACTTTCTCAATTTGCTCTGACATCAGCTGAGGCAAGAAAAAATGTTCCCCAACGGGGTACTTAGCTTTTAGATGACTTCGGTAATTGAAAACACAGGAGCTGATCGACCGGCACTTGCGAACTGCTTCGGGCACCGCGCGGCAAGAAAGACTGAAGAAGATGGCGTCGGCTGATGCCTTTATACTCCAGCCACTCTGACGTCGGGGGGGAGCCGACATCGGCCGACGCCGGACCCAGACTTTGGAATCTGGCCGACCAAAGGGCTGCCTGAGGCAGGACAACCCATATGTCAGGACTGCAGTTGCATTCTTGAAGGACATCTGGCAGTTCAATAGACTGAGATTAACAGTAGATGTAACTTTAGGAAGAAAAGATGGATTAGGTCTCAAGGAAACCCTGTCCTTATGAAAGATTAAATACGGGGCTTTGATGGATAGAGCTTGAATCTCTGACACCGGTCTGGCTGATGTGATGGCTATTAAGAAGGCAGTCTTCCAGGACAAAAATTTAAATTCACATGTAGCAGCTGGCTCAAAAGGTGGGGAAGTCAGGGCTTGCAAGACAAAGTTTAAATCCCATGGCATGATGGGTTCTGACACAGGAGGCCGTAGTAACAAGGTGCCCCTCAAAAAGGCCTTACAGAGTTTATGAGCCATAAGAGAAGGTTTGTACGAGGTATGAAAGTTAGAAATGGCGGCCAGCTGGACCTTAATGGTAGCAGGAGCAGAACCCTGCTGAAAAAGCATGGATAAGAAATCCAAAACAGCAGGAATAGGGGCTGTGTAAGGGTCCAGTCCCTGAGCATGAGCCCAAATAGAAAATCTTTTCCACTTGCTAGAATAAATTTTCCTGGTGGAAGATTTATGAGAAGAGGATGAAATGTGTACAACCTCAGGTGAAAAACAATGAAGTCTGACTAAGGATGGAAGTGGAGTAGCCAGGCTGTCAAACCTGAGGGTCCGCAGGGAGGGATGGGACTGTCCCGACATGTGTGTCAGTAGGTCCGGTGCTGGGTCCAGAATCCAAGGACTGTCCACTGTGTACTGATGAAGAAAGAAGAACCATACTCGGCGAGGCCAGTGTGGGGCAATTAGAATCATCTTGCTTCCCAAGGATATGGCTTTCTGTATCACTCTTGGTAACGGAGGGAAAGCATAGAGCAGACCAGGGGGCCAATCATTGACTAGAGCTTCCCTGGGTGACTCCCCCTGCGGAGGGATCAGTGTGAAGTAGTTGCTGCACTTGGCATTGAGTGGACTGGCAAAAAGATCGCAGCAAGGCTGACCCCACCTGCTGAAAATCTGTTCCGCCACACAGCGGTTCAGGGACCACTCGTAAGGCATCAGAATAGCTCTGCTTAGCCTGTCTATCACATTGGCCTTCCCCGGAATGTGCGTTGCCACTAGGAACCGTTGGGAAGACACTGCCCATTGCCACACTCACATAGCCTCTCTGCACAGGGGATAAGATCTGGTTCCCCCTTGTTTGTTCAGGTACCACACAACAGACATGTTGTCCGAGTGAATTGAAATTGTTCCCAGAGGGAGAGAGATCTGAAGTGCTCGCAACGCCAGTAACACTGCTCTCATTTCTAAGACAATGATGTGCTGATGTACCTCGTGATCTTGCCACGTGCCTTGGACCGTCCTGCCAAGATAATGCCCCCCCCCCAATCTGGGAGGCATCCGTGGTCACCGTGGCAACAGGTGACATAGGAACAAACGGTTTCCCTTCGTCCAGGTTGGTGGAGAGTAGCCACCAACGAAGGTCTTGTTTGCACTGGTCAGTGAGTAGGATCAAGTGGGACAGAGGGAATTCCTGAAAGGACCACTGGGCGAAGAGGAGCCACTGCACAAGCCTCATATGTATTCTGGCTAGAGGCACTAACATAATAGTGGCTGCCATGGATTCTAGGAGCTGTAGAACCCATCTGGCCTGAACTTTCTTGAGGGTTAACAATGCGCGAACCTGACTCTACAACACTGCCATCCTTTCTTTGGGGGAGGAACGCCCGCATACGAACGGTGTCTAGCTCTTCACCTATAAATGTGACATGCTGTGAGGGCAGCAAGGCAGATTTTCCCCAGTTCAAGGTAATTCCTAGTTGATGACAAAGGGCAATGGTAGTTTCCCTGGCCTGAATGAGAAGATGCCTGGT